>NC_135804.1:95816910-96116910 GCF_964213995.1 Mustelus asterias
AGAAATATGATGTTCAGCCTATTAAGACTGTCCTGTCATTCAATGAGATCAAGACTGATCTGATAATCCTCAACTCCACTTTCCTGCATTATCGCTGTAACCTTTGATTCCCTTACTGATTAAAAATCTGTCCATTTCAGCCTTGAATACCTTAATGACCCAGCCTACAATGGCTCTCACCAACTTATACAGATGCACCATAGAAAGCATTCTTTCTGGCTGTATCACAGCTTCGTATGGCTCCTGCTCTGTCCATGACTGCAAGAAACTGCAAAGGGTCATGAATGAAGGCCAATCCATCACGCAAACCAGCCTCCCATCCATTGACTCTGTCTACACTTCCCGCTGCCTCGGCAAAGCAGCCAGCATAATTAAGGACCCCACACATCCCGGACATTCTCTTTTCCACATTCTTCCGTCAGGAAAAAGATACAAAAGTCTGTACCAACCGACTCAAGAACAGCTTCTTCCCTGCTGCCATTAGATTTTTGAATGGATTTACCTCATATTAAGTTGATCTTTCTCTACACCCTAGCTCTGACTGTAACCTTACATTCTATTCTGCACTCTCTCCTTTCCTTCTCTATGTACAGTATGCTTTGTCTGTTTGGCGCTCAAGAAACAATACTTTTCATGTATACTAATACATGTGACAGTAATAAATCAAATCAAATCAGTCTTTACAGCCCTCTGCTGTAAAGAATTCCACAGATTCACTACCCTCGGAGAGAAGAAATTTATCCTTATCTCTGTCTTAAATGGGCAACCCCTTACTCTAAGAGTATGCCCCCTTGTCCTAGACTCACCCACAATCTCTCAGCATCTATCCTGTCAAGCCCCCTGAAAATCCTATATGTGTCAATAAGGTTGCCTCTCATTCTTATAAACTCCAGTCAGTACAGACCCAACCCACTTAATCTCTCCTCATAAGGAAACCCTTCCATTCTCGGGCTCAACCTAATGAACCGTCTCTGACTGCCCCTAATGTCAGCATATATTTCCTTAGATAAGGTGAACAAAACTGTTCACAGTATTCCAGGTGTGGTCTAACTCATGCCTTGTATAGTTTTAGCAAGACTTCCATATGTTTTTATTCCATTCCCTTTGAAATAAAGGCCAACAGTGCATTTCCTTTCCTATTACCTGCTGAACTTGCAAGCTAGCCTTTTGTGATTTATGCACGAGAACCCCCAAATCCCTCTGAGCTGCAGTTTTCTGCAGTCTTTCTCCATTTAAATAATATTCTGCTCCTTTTTTCTTCCTGTCAAAGTGCATAAATTCACATTTTCCTACATTATATTCCACTTGTTAAGCTTTTGTCCACTCACCACTCGAATCTATATCCTTCTGTAGATTCTTTGTGTCATCCTCACCGCTTGTCTTCCTACCTATTTTCGTGTCATCCGCAAACTTGGCAATTATACATTCACTTCCCTCATCCAAACTATCAATACGTAATTGTAAATAATCGAGGCCTCAGCGCTGATTTCTGTGCACTTCACTAGTTACGGGTTGCCATTCTGAAAATGCTCCTCTTATCCCAACTCTCTGTTTTCTATTAATTAGCCAATTTTCTATCGATGCTAATATGCTACCCTCAACACGTTGGGCTCTTACCTTACTAAGTAACTGTCTGTGTGGTACATTATCGAATGCTTTTTGGAAATCCAAGTATCTTACATCAACTCTTTCCCCTTTATCTATATTGCTTGTTGCCACTTCAAAGAATTCTAATAAATATGTCAAGCATGATTTCCCCTTCATGAAGCCATGCTGATTCTGCTTGATTATATTATGTATTTCTAAATGTTCTGCTATTACATCCTTTATAATGGATTCTAACATGTTCCATACAGATGTCATTCATCAGAAAGAGAAGAAAACAGAGAGGGGAGGGTGGAGCATATGAAATGAAAAAGGAAAAACCTACTTTCAGTGTTCGATGACTCTGAGTGGGACCGTATCTGAGGGATAAGTGTCACAACCCAAAAAATGGCGATCCCCACATCCTCTCCCCTCGCTGTGCTTGACTGCTCTGTCAAACAGAGTTTCATTAACACACAACAATGTAAATTTACCCACAGTTGCCAAACCTAAATGATTCCCAAACTTACTATCATTGAAGTATCAATGAACAGACCTCAATCCTATCAAGCATTGTGTAAATTGGAGCCACCAGCACGTACTCTGAACATCATTCAGCAACAATTAATATGTTGAGACATTTGACATCCTTACTTTACCATATTTTAATAAGAATTATATTGCGATCTTGTTGAGGTAGAAATGTTTGCAATTCTACATAATTTTTGACATGTCTGCAATATCTTAAAAAATTACTATCCATGTCACAGTCTTCCCAAATTTCTCATTTGCTCTTCCTGAACTCATTGACTCGTGTGAATGTATATGATTCTGTGGCCTGCAAAAGCTATTTAAATGTGGAGCGAGAATGCCGTAAGGTAGACTACCCAATGTCTATACACATCTGGAGCAAGACACGCTCAGATTTATTCTCTGTCTAGCCTGAACATTCTGAGGTCAAAAACAGCATGCCACTGTCAACTTTCATTTCTTCAACATTAATTTTGTATGAATTGCGAAGGTAAATATAATGATCTCTTTCACAATGTTGGTATGCAGAGTATTGTGGGACTAGAGGTGCAATACATTAATAATCACAATTGGCCCCTGAAATTAAGGCCGTCTCAAATCCTGAGTTGAGTTAAATTGAATACCTCTGTCAGCCACGGCTGAATTAGAGAAAATTCTATTCTCCATAAATCTGTGACAACTGGGATTAGATTGAGAGAACCTTGTTCCTCAAGGTGACAGTTAAATTCTAACATGCTCTGTATTGCTGGAAAAGCCAGAGAATAGATTAAATTGTGCCTCTCTGATAGATATAAAGTGGGCTTGGTCGATAATTCAACCCTTAGCTTTTCAGGTTCCTCCAAAAGAGTAAATTATTGTGGTTACTCTTTGATCATTCATGGCAACGAGCAAGCTGTTATGGACTTACTTACTTTGAATGCTCTCTTTATCTCCTTAGGAAGGAGGAGTCACGCAAAGTGCCTAGTACAACCAGAATATGCAAATAATAATATCTTTACCCAGCAGAAAGCAAATAGTACTCTTATTAATTCAAATTTAAACAAAGAAATTCACTATCTCACAGCTCTACCTAACAGCCCTTTTATCAAACATTTACAAATGATGAATGCTAGAGGGTGTGTTATGTGCAGTTAACATATAAGACATTTCCCCAGTGACTCAAATTTTACCTTGCTCCTCCCAGTCTGCAGTTCAACTGACTTCTCTCTTTCTCAGTCTGTGACACTTTCCTTACTGTGCCTTTCTACTGAAGTTAACAAAACCATGTGTTGGGGTGGAAAGATCTGAACTGATCTCTAACCTCATAAACTCGATATTTTTGGAGTTAATATTAAGATCACCTCAAACACTGACATTAGCTGCAGAGATGATAAAGCATTTTGATGTAATTCCTGAATGAATGGTTTGAAGGGCCATGTAAAAATGCTTGGAAAATGTTTCATTTTGGAGAAAGAAATGTATTATTTTCTTCAAAACTATGCTATAATTGAGTGTTATGATATTGTGATAAAATCAATGCATGTCCATTGCACCATACATTTGTAAACATAGTAAATGCCACTTTAAATAAGAGGCAAAGTATGCAGATCGGCTATTTTTATTTGGAGTTCTACAGAAAGCAAAAAAAAAGTTAAGTAAATTTTATTTATTAGTCACATGTAATAAGGCTTACATTAACATTGCAATGAAGCTACTGTGAAATTCCCCTAGTTGCCACACTCCAGCACCTGTTCGGGTCAATGTACCGAACCAGCACATCTTTCAGACTGTGAGAGGAAACCCACACAGACACGGGAAGAACGTGCAGACTCCACACAGACAGTGACCCAAGCCGGGAATCGAACCCAGGTCCCTGGCGCTGTGAGGCAGCAGTGCTAACTATTGTGCCACTGTGCTGCTTCTTTCCTCTGGGTACATCTTTGTTTCTCCCAATCTCATGAAGTGCATGGACATTTCTAACTTGTACATTCTCTCTGAATAAGATTGTATCAAATACATATCCAGCTCACTCCTGATTTCTGTTATAGGCCTCATGTTTCCAACAAATTAAGTCTAAAGGAAACATTCTTGTATTAGCTCTATTTAGGATCATCTGTGTAGGATCTGGATTAAGAGCTTTCTGAATTTCAAAATGGCAGTACTGAACACTTGGAGACAAAGGGATTTCCTGTGCTTGCTGGTTTTAGTGAGCTCTGTTAAAATGGCCATCGTGTTCGGCTTGGAATTTTGTCCTTAACAACATCTGCTTGGAATGACTGCCTGTAGCGTTCTGTTGCTCAGCGTTAATATTTAGAGTAGCACAATTGATAAATCCTGTCTTTTGCTTGCCTTTAGCAGCATTTAAAATTTTGCAATTCTCCCAGAGTATTTTTTTAGAGCGAATTCGGACACATGTGTTAAGGCACCAACTCAGGGATCAGGTTTTAGGCAGTGGCTTTTTCCAGACTGCACTTCTGACTCTGAAATTTTAAAAGATTTCTCAGGACCTGTAGCCTGGAATTTTAAAAGATTTAGCTCACCCTTGTAAGGTCTGCTGACCCTATGCTCTGGGATTTGGAGCTCCTAAGGAAATGTAATGGAGTCTTCTGTTGCAGTAAGAAATTTTAAATCTTTGCCTTCAATTTCCTGTCTTTTCATTGGTGCTTTTTCTCAGCAATGTTTCCTGTGCTTCTGTTCTGGTCAGACTGTTTTGCTGATTTTTTTCTCAGTCTTCCAACATTTTATTTTTTCTCTGAATTTTCTGTGAGGATTTGGGTTTTTCCACAAGCTGCAGCCATGTTATTTCGTGTTGATTACAGTTTGGTAGGTCTTCATAGTCAAATGTAGGTTCATCATAAGTCCTCATTGACTCTGAGAATAATGTACAAATATAGAGTAAAGGATACAAGCTAGGAACTATCTCAAAGCTTTCCGGAATGCATAATTCTGTGCAACACTAGACTGATTCTGAATGCATGTACACATTTACATGTGTGGTTGGTACTGTATCACTACACATTAGCGCTCTATGTATCAGACCCTTATACTACAAGGAAGAATATAGGGGGCGATTCTCCCAGCCCGCTGCGCTGCTCTAGCAGAGCAGTGCACATCATCATCCGATGGATTACCTGACTGAAATTGGCGCTGAAGTCTCCAGACCCGCTTGTGTCTCCCCTACCCCCGCCTGGAGTGTTTCACTCCAGTGGGGTTTACAATAGCTCCCAACTAATGGGGAGCTGGCAGCCTGACCCTGCTGGATTGAAGAAGGGCTATGAAGGTCCCACAAGAGGTCGGGGGCAGGGGGTGGGTGCCCCTGGGCATTGCCAGCTTGGCAGTGCCAGCCTGGTCCCCTGACACTGCCCAAAGGTCAAAGTGGCAATGCTCACGGGGACACCTTGGCACTGTCCACTGGGCAACGGGCAGTGCCAAGTGGGTGGGCCAGAGGCGTGCAGGGCCTATGGGGGGCGGGGCCCTTGGCGGGAGATTGGTGGGGGATACCACTGCCACTCTGCATTTGGAATCATAGGCAGCGGGAGAGAGGACAGAGTTCAGGGCTGGCCATTGGGGTGGGGGAGACAGCCTGCTAGAGGGGTCGGGGCTGTGAGGGTGGGGGGGCTTCAGGACTGGGGTGGGGTCAGGACTCCAGGGGTGGGGGATCAGAAGATCGGGACTGCTGGGGTGGGGGAGGGAGATCGAGGCGGTCCGGGGAGGGGGGAGGGGATGCTCGGGCCTGGCCTGGACGTGTCCGGGAGGCCAGCGATTGGGGGAGGGGGGGGGGTGGGGTGGGGTGGGGCGGGTGGGGGGGTCGGAGGGGCAGTGTTGCAGAGGTCACGGGGCTGGCTAGCAGTTGAGCTGGCCAGCAATCAGAGACCAGCAGTGCAGGGCTGCTGTGCATGTTCCGATCTCTGCGCTGACAGATCGGCGCATGCGCAGTGGCCCGCTCAGTGCTATGCTGCCAGCTTTTCCAGCAGGAATTGATTTTAGCATGATTCACGCTCGTGTACCCTGCAGTGCACTTCGTGTGGGAGACTCATTTTGAAACTCCCACTGAAAAAACCAGCAGGGTTTACTCCAAATTGTACGCACATTTTTTTGGGAGAATCCACTTCATAGAGCTTTCCAGCCGTTCACCACTAGTTCATGGATCTGAATCAAGACCAAGATAATTGGCTGAAAATAACTTCTTAACTGTGATGAGTTTATGCAATTTCTACCAATTTACCCCTGTAATTGTGGATCCACAGCACAAAACTACCTGCCATTTATTAATTAGTGCAAAATTAACAATTTGATCTAGAGAGCCCATAAGTGGCTGCTTTGAGGATTAGAAGCATCATATGGATTTAGTGGCAATGCCTCAGTTAGAAAGAGGTCACATTGCTAGGCTAGAGAAGAATGAGATGTACCCTTCATTGGTTATGCACCAGGTTTGGAGTGGTTAGTTTACTGTACTCATAATGGAGAGGCTTAGACTAATACTCCAATGAACATGAGTCTAAATCCCACCTTGAGAGCTGGAAAATTCTGACTCAATTTAAAGAAATGCCTCGTGTTCTGTTCTCATCCAGTGACATTTCCATATGTAAACTATCAAATTCACTGCAAGTATCTCTCACTGAGCTGGTGATTACCAGCGAGGTAATGTAATGAGTGACACAGTAGTGGAATTTCTTAAGGCGCTGCCCAATTTTGAGGATACAGCGTAGCTCATTCCCTCTGCCTTTCCTGCAATGGTTTAACTTTTGTTCCTTGTGTGAAGATAAAATGAATCATGTTAAATTTGTATTTATTACCTTTTTTTACTTTTTGGCTTTCCAAATTATTATTAGACCAATATATTTGATCCACACGAAGTTGGTTTTGTTGTGATATGTGCCTGCATGCATTTAATGTAAAGATGTTCAGCAGAGTAAGGGTTAAGGTGATCAGAAAATTGGGCTGGACACAGTATGATGTATGCAATCACATGGTAAGAGACTGAGAGAACAGTTGAGAAACAGAACTCTGCAAGTAAGCAAACAGCCTGCATGGTGGAGCAGCACTATGCATGGCCATTTCATGGAACTGTAAATAGTTAAAGCCTACCAATAAATGATTCATGTTTAAACATACAAGTCTCAAGATCTCATCAATGAGACACCACAGCAGGGGGACACCACTTTAAAGAACCCACAATATTATGACAGGTTCCATTTGCAACATTTTCACTTGCCATGAATGAACCTATTGTGGCTGAAGAGCCTCCAATGTTTCTCCTCCATGCTGCTTTAGAGGAATTCACGATCTGTATCTTTATTGCTTCTTCCACATGATGGGTTAAAACACAGATGCCTGCTGGTCCACACACTGTTGTCTGATATTCCTATTCATTTTGAACAATCATTTCCTGCATAAAGAGGGACTTAATTGGTGTTGAACGCATTTGTTGCCTTTCTTTACAATGTTGGTCATCTTTCACTTCTTGGCATAGCAGATTAGCAGTTATACGAGAACTTTGACTTTATGATGATATATAAGATAGGCATGTGTGGATACATAAAATGGAAGGTGATTTGGATGGATTTAGATGATAGAACAAAAACAGCTCTTAATACCTCGCTTATTGTTACACCTCATGGGGTAGGTCTGGAACGCCGGTGGCTCTACACACTATTCCCTGTGGTTTTAAGTTGTAGTGTTCTTGCCAAGTGGCTCAATATATCTTGCTATGTTAAAGGCACTGTTTAAATGCCTTTGCTTTTGTAAATAGGTGGGGAGGAGGGGGGTAATACAATATTGCAAGAACATAGATGTAGAGAGAAAAGTAAAGCCAAACAACAGCAATCAGAATCAAGAAAGGGAAAGAATAAAAAATCTAAAGTGTCACATGTAACTTCCCCAGTATACCAGGCATTTTTACTGTCCTCCTTGTTTATTTCTCTGGATATCTTTTTGCCCCACCCAAAGCACAAGAAGAGAGCCAGGTATCAGGGAATACCAAATGGTGTGTGTTTGTGTGTATATCCACGTGAATTGTATCAATTAATATAACCAGTTATTGAAGGCAATCCCGATACTGAATTAGTATGATTTCAGCCAGAGACATTCTAGGAAATTATTATTGGCCTCAGTACCATAGATGGAAGCTTGAACAAAGAACAGGCCCTTCAGCCCACCAAGCCTGTGCTGACACATGCGCCTTTCTAAAGATCTTTTGCTTCACACAGTTCATGTCCTTCTTTCCCCTGCCTATTCATGTGTCTGTCAAGATGCCTCTTAAATGTTGCTATTGTATCTGCTTTTACCACCTCCCCTGGCAGCGCATCCCAGGCACTTACCACCCTCTGTGCAAAAAAACTTGCATCTCTTTTCCCCCTTTTACCTTAAACATATGACCCTAGTAATTGACATTTCTACCCTGGGAAAAAGACTCCGACTATCCATTCTATCCATGCCTCTCATAATCTTGTAAACTCCTATCAGGTCGCCCCTCAGCCTTTGATGTTCAAGTGAAAACAAACAAAGTTTGTCCAATTTCTCCTCATAGCTAATATCCTCTAAACCAGGTGACATCCTGGTAAACCTTTTCTGTAAGCTCTCCAAAGTTTCCACATCATTTTGGTAGTGTGGCGACTAAAACTGTATACAAAATTCCAGGATTTCATTTCTTGATTGCTATCTAATGACTGCTTGCATGTGTGGATGTGAAAAATTGTGATTTGTTAAATTAATGTTGTCTGTGCTGAAATGGGGAAAGTTTTGTGCTGGAAAGAGACATTCATGGTTTGTAATTGCTATCAAGTCCAAATGTCATTCTGTGTATTATAACTCTGTCTGTTTTCATTTACAGATATATTACTCTGAGGGCAAACAGACGTTCATAAGCCAAGAGTTCCAAGGCAGATTACTGGCAGCACATACCCCCGGAAATGCATCCATTACCATTGAAAAGCTGCGTCCATCTGACACTGGCAATTATCTGTGTGAAGTTCAGAACCCACCGGATTTCACAGGAGATAACATCGGATCTGTAGTGCTCACAGTGTTAGGTAATGTAGAGTCCCCTGTATCAATTTTCCAATGATTACCTTTCTCTCGATTTTCAAGTCTGTGCTCATCAAATGGAAATATTAATGCTGGAGATTAGAACATGTTCCATGTGTTTCATCCAGTGTCAGGTATAGTGCGTGTAAATGTTTAGCAAAGCTCATCTACTCTGCCTTAATAAGCCACAATGAACCAATGCAACATCTTTCCCAATTCACACACCAGCCATCATCTGTTCTGTCTGCACAAGGCTACAAATTAATGCCACATTATGGAAAATTGGAGAGATATTGATCCTGGACACTCTCAAAACTCATTTCACATTGGATCCTTAGAGCCTGCAGATAGAGACAACTTTTATCATATCTGCCTAGGATGGATTCTGAGTGGCAAAAACAATGTTGTATGCGGTGCACTACCATTGCAAATGTTATTAGAATTTTAGTGTATCTCCTAAAGCTAAACTTGCAGGCTGATGTTGAGGCTGGGCTATGCAAGGGACAGTCAGGAGGAGGGAAGATGGATCTGATTGCAGCTGCAGGCTTAGGGTGGCACATACCTTGGATTGAGGAGGGGGAGATCAATTAGTATTAGAAAATGTTGTTTGATGGAGTAACAATTAATCCTCACTTTTCACCTTAGAACTGCTGCAGACAATTGTAGCACCTCAATGGTCACCTCAACTAAGATTAGCTAATTCAGCTGAGATTAAAGCTGGCATCTTTTATTTTAGTTACCTAATGATTTTAAGAACTGAACTCTCAGGGAGGTCTTTTAAGCCAATCTGCTATTTTAATGGTGAATTATGCCGATTCAAAGACTCACCTAAATGGCTCCATTTGAAGGGAAATACTTACCTCATGAGTCTGTGCAAATCCAAGTCCCAAAGCTGAACAGATATATTCATCCCCTACTTTTCCCAGGGTGGAGTTTGCACATTTTTCCCGTGTCTGCATGGGATGCCTCTGGGTGCTCCGGTTTCCTCCCACAGTCCGAGAGACGTGCTGGTTAGGTGCATTGGCCATGCTAAATTCTCCCTCAGTGTACCCGAACAGGTGCCAGAGTGTGGCGACTAGAGAATTTTTGCAGTGTTGATGTAAGCCTACTTATGACACTAATAAATAGATTTTTTTTAAAAACCAACCAATAACTCTAGGGAACTCTTAATTATTGTGTGGTATATTTGTAGGAAAACTTATACTTATTTGCCATTCTGAGTTGGTCTCAGTCCAACACAGCTTGCAGTTGGCAACACATGTTTAACATGAGGAACATCTTATCCAAAAAGCTGTTTGTCAATAGAAGAGTCACTGTATTACCATGAAAAACATTGTTTGCTGCACATTTATGCAGAATATCAAAAAGACCATAACTGGACTATCAAATTAAAATTTTCACAACCTCCACCCTCCTCACTAGCTGATGCAATTGAATGGTGAAATAGGGGAGTCAGGGTGTTAGAAATATGAATTTCCAAAATTCTTTTGCCAACTGTAACATTATGTAATTGTGTAATATTGTTGGGATACCAGATCAGAAATCCAAAGATATATTATGAAGCCAGATTAGACTTCAAGAATGTTTTATTTTGGATTTGTGCGAGGATACGATGATTCACTCAGGCTCAATTCTATTGAGAAACTTGGAAGTTTTCTCAAAACAAACTTTATTTAAAAACACAGTTTAATTGTAACAAATGAATTAGCTTAACTTTTAACAATTGAACAATACTTAAATATGACAAGATACAATTCTTAACTGATATCCTAACTCAATGAGTTTCAATTAAGCAAAATTTCCCTTATAGACTTAAACCTCTCTTTAAAATTAATTGGTAAAGCAGGCATACTTACTTGTCTTAGGTTAACTGTCCTAGAGTTTTCAGAACACCTCTAAAGAAAGGAAGAGAGAGAGACTGTTTTCTTCTGGCAGCCGAGACAGCAACTACCTGTATTTTAAAATGAAACTGAAACTCTTTCTTTCTTAGCTCCTCCCATTAATCATGTGACTCTGTCTCCATCAACCTAATCAAAGCTCTACTCTGAAACCCCAGGGGGAACCTAAGTAAACACAAATGCATTAATGCTGCTTAAACAAACACTCCACTTCTAAAATGAGTACTTATCTTGTTGTTCCAGCTAATAATATAAAGGATTTCCTCAACAAAATGGCACCCTACAAAACAGAGCTGAATTTTAAACATATCCCTTACAAGAAACATGACATAAACATATTTCTTAAAGGCACAGTATCGCCGCAAAGATTGACCGCATTATTTTCATATAGTCAACCGTTGATCCAATATTACATAAAAACCAATAATCCTCCAGGTTGAAGATTAGCATGTAGTATAATAAAATGTATTGCTACTGTAAAAGAATAAAACCTCACGCTTCCCCCCATAAAAACACATATAAAAAGCTTTATAGTTAAAATTGTACAAAAAAGGAAACCTAGAATATATTTTCATATTTTTTCAGGATGCAGAAAACACACACAAACCATTTAAGTTTTGATTTTGCAAAAGAAAAGCCATCTGAACTGCTTGATCAAATTGCTGCTTTGCAAACATTTCCCAGTGTCTAATACTTTCCACTTAGTATGAACAGTCACACGAACAAACTATCAAGCTTGCTATCAACCAAAACTTGTTGGTTTTGTGTGTGTACGTAGGCTGATTGTTAAAGGTGCTGTATGGGTTACTAACGAATACATGCATTTCATGTGATCATAGTCCATTCCAAACCTATGTTAACTCCTTGTGAACATTACCCCTCTACTGAAATTCAAGTATATGAAGACAAAAGGAAGGTCTTAATTTTCATCCTGCACAACTCCTGATCTCACCATGCTGTATGCTGTACGTCAACTCAGCAGCTTTGTAGCTCAGCGGAGATTCCAAAAAAATGAGGTGGGGGAGGGGATGGAAGGTGGAAAAGCTCTAAAGTCGACAACTATTTCCACCAAATGGACTAGACTTGGAAATATTCTACTTCACTAGTAGTCCAGTGGCCCCATGGCAGGAACACAAGTGTGCAATAGGACTTATGGTTCGAGTTTTAATTCCTCTTTCACTGAGTAGTCGATTTGATTTGATTTGATTTAATTTATTATTGTCACATGTATTGGGATACAGTGAACAGACTGTTTCTTATACGCTATACAGACAAAACATACTGTACATAGCGAAGAAGGAAAAGAGAGGGTGCAGAATATAGTGTTGATATAGATATCTGCTCTGTTGCTATGCAAACATGATGAGCTTTTCTCACAGGGTAGGGGAATGTAAAGTATCACAGCCAGGCTGATTCTGAGCAACTCCCAACAGCAGAATTCAGGGCAACGTTAACAGAGATCTGAAAGCACATCACTTCGCTGCCCTTTTTTTCAGGTGGGATATGGACAATTGGCGTCCTTATCTTGAAGGGCATTAAAGTATTTTAAAGTTTATTTATTAGTGTCACAAGTAGGCTTATATTAACACTGCAATGAAGTTACTGTGAAAATCCCCTAGTCACTACACTCCGACACCTGTTCGGGTACATTGAGGGAGAATGTAATATGGCCAATGCACGTAACCAGCACGTGTTTTGGGCTTGTGGAAGGAAACCAGAGCACCCGGAGTAAACCCACGTAGACATGGGGAGAACGTGCAAACTCCACACTAACAGTGACCCAAGCTGGGAATCAAACCTGGGTCCCTGGTGAGGCAGCAGTGCTAACCACTGCACCACCGTGTTGCTCTGTATGGTGATACAGCTGATTTACACTGGTGAATGAGTTGGTTTTATGATAATCAAACAGCTTCGTGGTTACCTTTATTGGCACCATCTATTTATTCCCACCTATTTATTTCCAGATTCATTAAATTGAACTCAAATTCTCAAACTGGCATGGTGGGATTTGACTTTGCACTTACTCGGTATTAATAGTCCAGTCACAGAACCACTAAGCTGCTCTGTGTAATTTGATATCAGAAAGCAAAAGACAGTTAAAAGCATTTGGACTATAATGAAAAGAATTTCATCGATTGATAGCAAAATCCATGTTCCTAACAAAAGGCAGCTGATTTCTAGGATCACCTGTTGGGTGGTTGGGGAGGAGTTCATTGTTAGGCTTTAATTTGGCTTTAAACGGTTTGAAATTTGGACAATCAGCAAATGAGCATCAACTTGCCAAATAGAGATAATTTCATGATTAAATATTCCTTTCTTTTATGCCCATCTTTATCAGCCCTGCAAACTGTTGTCATAGAAACAGGTAGTTATATAGGCAGTCACCAGCAATCTTCTGGATGAACACTAACATACAGCTGATTTAGACTGTTATAAATAGCGGTCTACTCATTCTGTATTAACATTGTCCGAGTTCCCGCTTGTTGATAATTCCTGGCCCTCAGACCCTGACAACCTAACCTTTGAAGGCCAGGTTTGTATTTCTTATTTAGCAATTTTGAATTATATGGGTGTGGAGTTTTGGAAAGGACTGTTTTAGTGCTGTCATCTCACTGGAAGATAAATCCTGTGCCAAAACCTCTAGCAGCTTCGGATCTATATAAATTAGTGGGAACATTAATGCTAAATTTAATAAAGTAGTTTTATTTATTAGTCACAAGTATCTTACATTCTCACTGCAATTAAGTTACTGTGAAAATTCCCTAGTCACCATGTTCCGGTGCCTGTTCAGGTTTACCGAGGGAGAATTTAGCATGGCCAATGCACCTAACCAGCACATCTTTGGACTGTGGGAGGAAAGCGGAGCACATGGAGGAAACCCACGCAAACACGAGAGAACGTGCAAACTCCACACAGACAGTGACCCAAGCCGGGAATCAAACCCGGGTCCCTGGCGCTGTGAGGCAGCAGTGCTAACCACTGTGCCACTGTGCCGCCCTGACCCTTGTAACTTCATGGTACGCATTCAAGCAGCTTGAAACTTGAAAATTCCTGGTTCAGACTGTATTATTTTCATCCACTCACTGTTCTTTAGATTCTCTCCTTCCCAATTCTATCTTCCTTCTTCCAGTTCCAAACAGACCAGCTTTAAAAAAGGCCACCTTATAGCAATAACACACTGGGGGCAATCTAAGAAAGCTTGCAGTGAGATCTCTGCTCCTCAATGGGAGGAAGTCCAATCTTCTAGAACTGCTAGCAAATCAGAATATCTGGCAGATCCAGCAGTCCCAGTAGCGCAGGAAATCAGTAGGAGATAGCAGATCCTGGGAAAATGATCAATGGCATCTGGACCTGTAAATTCTGCGTTTTTAGGGTGAGAGGGGCACCCTGAGGAGAGGGTTGTGGGGGTGTATCTTGGAGTCCAGGCAGAGAGGAACAAAGAGAGGGTGCTACATCTTGGGAGGCTGGTGGGGGGATACCTTCACTGTGCACAGGGCATCCCTTGAATGATGTGCCTCCCTTCCTTCCCACCTTTTCGAAAAGGTTGCTTATAAAATGACCTTCTGACTCCCACACCTACCACTGCTCAGCATTTTAGGGCAGTGGAGGTGGGCAATAATTGGCCACCTAAGGGCCTCACTAGGCCCAAGGGCAGATGGTTTACCCATAGGGACCAGCCAGCCACCCAGCATATTTTATATTCTCCTCCCCATCAGCCCCCCAGCTATAAACACAACTGGTGGAAGAGCCATAATGTCGAGCTCTCTTAAATGCGGTTTTCAATTGCACTGCCCTCAAATACTGCAAAGAGTTAAGTATAGATAAAGTTTATGTTGGGTATTCCAATGGCTATGATCCAGTTCTCCCTCCATATCTGGAAAGGGCAATGGTCTGAATGGATGCTTATGCATAGAACAATTGGGAGAAACCATGTCCTCTCCTATTTTTAAAGTTTTCAACTACCCCTTGTTCCTGCAAGTATCATCGGGGAGCAAAAATAATTTTTTTTAAATGCTGTGAAATATTGTTCATTGATAATTATATGTAATTTATGTATACAAATTACCAAGGAGCGATCATTCTTTCATCTTAATCTCTCACAAGTTTATGAATCAGATTCTGTGGTACAATTTCATACTGCACAAGAGATTTGGATAATGTGAAATGTTTGTTCATTTTGCTTCAATAATTTTGTTTTAAATGAATTTCAGTTGAAGTAATTTCATTTTTGTTGCAGTTTCACCCTCAAAGCCAAAGTGTGGTATTGTACCACATCCCGTGAAGACAAATTCGGCAATCTTAAGTTGTCATTCCGAGCAGGGTGTACCTGTTCCAACTTATCGCTGGGTGGAAATTGTAAATCATGTCCATGAAAATATCTCTGGCCATGTTGGTAAGAATGAAAACCTAATTATTCTAAATATTCAATAACAAGTAGGCAAGTCAAATTTCATCTCTTCCAGCTTTTCTCATCTATTTGTCCCACTAATACATCTCCCTATTCATTTCCTCACCAGTTCCATAGAACATAGAGCAGTATACACAGGATACTTCCAATTATCCTGAAATTCATCTCGATGTTGTGCCTCACATGATGCCAAATTAAACCAATCCTTTCTGCCTGTCCTTGGTCCATATCCCTCTATTCCTTGCATATTCAGGTGCTTCTTTAAAAAGCCCCTTAAACACCCCTATTGTATTTGCCTCCACCGCCACCCCTGGCAGTGCATTCCAGACATCTACCACTCTGTGTAAAAAAAACTTGCCTCTCACATCTCCTTTGAACTTTCCCACTTCACCTTAAGTGCATGCCCCCTAGTATTAGACATTTCAACTCTGGGAAAAATAATTTGACTGTCAACACTATCTATGCCTCTCATAATTTTATAGACTTCTATCAGGTCTCCCCTCTGCCTTCGCCGCTCCAGAGAAAACAACCCTAGTTTGTCCAGCTTCTCCTTATAGCTCCTACCCTTTAATCCAGGCAGCTTCCTGGTAAACCTCTTCTGCACCCTCTCCAAAGCCTCCACAATCTTCCTGTAACGTGGCGACCAGAATTGAGCACAGAACTCTAAGTGCAGCCAAACCAAAGTGTTATAAAGCTGCAACATAACATCCTAACTCTCGTACCCAATGCCCCGACCAATAGAGGCAAGTGTGCCATACGCCTTCTTTATCATCCTATCTACTTGTGTGGCTACTTTCAGGGAGCTATGGACTTGAACCCCAAGATCCCTCTGTATATCAATGCTGTGTTCTCAGATAATTTATTTTGTTTAACCTTTCAGATCCAAGGACTGGGCTGTTGACTATTTCAAACATTTCAGAACATGAACATGATGTTTACCAATGCACAGCATACAATTATTTGGGAAACCAAACATGCATAGTCGATCTGTCAACACTCTGTAAGTTTCCTGTAGCAATTTTGTTAAGCTTGGGCCTTTAGAGGAAATGGGGATGTCAGTTATGATGATCTTTGTTAACAGGATTGGAAACAGTTTTCAATGAACGGTACAAGAGATGGAGATTAGTAAAAGCAAGACATCTGAAAGTAAACTTATGACAGTAATTTGCTGTCAATCTTTTAGTCAGGACTTGAGAATAACATGCAAATCAGAGTCATAACCCAAAGGTGAAAAAGTTGCAGAACTGATTTTCCAAACTTTATGCAAACATCGGCCAATTTACAGCTGCTGGAGGAAAGAAGAACGGGAGCTTGAACTGGGGAGTAAAGGAAGAGGGATGCTAGATTGGATTGAGGAGATGGGAGGAAAAGCAGAATGAACCAGGAGAAAGGAATGCTATCCTGAACAGACTGGAGGAGGAATGTTAACTTCAACAGAGATGAGAGGGAGGGGAGTGGAGAAAAGGAGGAGAATGTCAGGAGAGAAAATGTTACATTTAACTGGGACCAGCTATAGTGAATTTGCAAACTGCTGATGAAGGTATTGGGGTAGGAGAATGACTGTTGAAGTAGCTTTCGGGAAGGTGACGGATGGTCTGTTGAACATCTAACTGTCACATTACTTTGCTTAAACATCTAGCAATTGTGAAGTATAAGGGTGCGTAATAATAAACAAATGCACCATTTTAACATATAAATATAATCCTTTCTGGGAGAGCATATCCTTGTACCTCTAATTTCATGCCATTAACTTCTGGATTTTTCTCTTCAAGCTTTCATGTATTTACTTTTTTTTCCTCCAATACAATTGCAAGGATGTTATGTATCCCGACAGTTTAATTCACAAAGGCTGTCACTACTACTTTTCGCTATCATAAAATTGCAATTTTGAGTTGTCACTTTTTACGAGGCTGTTTTTAAACCTTTCAGCAGTGTTGGCTAGTTTCTAGGTTATGTATGGGTGTTATATTTAGCAAATACTATGTGATTACACCTTGTTAAAACTTCAGGCCATAATCGTAACCCCAATATTTATCAAATTTATTCCACAAATCCAATCCTTCAAAACTAGACATGGGGACATGAATGGAAATTATTCAGTTGTTTACTTACTGTATATTTCTATTATGTTTTGGATGAAGAAGTTCTACAGACAATGATGTTAATAAGAAGTCTTGCATGTACAATTGCAATTAATTTGACCTGAAGTTACACAATATAGACACGTTAGATTTTTAAAAAACTTCCAGTGTGCATCTTAATTTTTTATTTGTGCTTCCTAAATTGTACGCACAATTTTACAGCAATATACCAGTGAGTATCACTAAAGGGTGATCGGTTGTTTAGCATGGTTGCATCAGCACTCTGTCACTGGACTAAATGATTGGATGGTTCAAATGAATTACTGAATGTGCTTTACCCACATTTTCTTCATTTTGCTCTAGTTGCTGAGAGTGATCATATCATAGGAGCCATTATTGGGGCAATTCTGGCAGCGTCGGTCATTGGAGTTATTGTCTGGGTAGTTGCAAAGAAGGCGAAGAAAAATGCTAAGAAAAATGTGGAAAAAGACACTGAATTTCAGTGAGTGCTATCTTCAATTCTGTATCAGTCTTAATTTTTTGGACTTCATCTGTCGGTTTTTACGGCGCCTGCTGGCATATTTAAGGGTGGGGTGATGCTTGTGAAACAAAATGGGTGACCATCTAGCCATGTTTCCATCCACCCCTGCCTTGTCTCCCATATTATTATGGTGGGTGGGGAAGGGTCAGATGCCTGACCTTTGACCTGTCCAATTAATTGTCAGTCAAGGGCCTCATTATGCCTCCATCAGTATTTTATATGTGGCAGGAAAAAGTGGAAGCAAGATGGGCAACCTGGCAGTTTTCATTGCATAGGCTGCTGTTGGGCAGCAAAGGGGGTAACTCATTTGGTGGAAATGCCTTTTGCTCTTATGAGGCACCCCATCCCAAGATAACCGCCTTAACTTTTTCCCTCTGCCTCTAAAACCAGATCCCTTGCCCCCTTTACTACCACCCACCACCCACCCCCACCCCTCCCCATCTGCGTTCTCTGAGCCAGGCTTGTCTAAAGTGCTGGATTTATCTTTGAGTCCAGGCTCCATGATTCTTCATCCTTAGGGGTTTGCTGTAGCCTCAGCAGTGGCTACCACTCAATCCTGGCACCGCTGGGTCTACAATTAGATTGATCAGTAGCTTTCTAGGATATTGATCTTTCCCAGACAACTGTCAATTGTTGCAACCTTCTTGAGTTCCAGTAAGTATGAGGTGTTCATGGATTTCTTTGTCACTGTGTTTAGCTGCCTCTACCACTCTCTCCCTTTCACCAACCCACCCAGCCAAATTTTCTCTAAGCTTCCCCTGGCTTGGCATTGAATTTACATCTTTCTCTTATTTCTCTCCTCACGCCCTTTCTG
The DNA here is from genome assembly GCF_964213995.1 of Mustelus asterias. NCBI lineage: Eukaryota > Metazoa > Chordata > Chondrichthyes > Carcharhiniformes > Triakidae > Mustelus > Mustelus asterias. The sequence continues at coordinate 95,835,773 of NC_135804.1, forward strand.
AGTTCATCTTCTCCTGTTCCCTGAATACTATCCTCATGAACCTGCTCACCACCCAAATTCCTTTTCTGGCCCCCATGTTAGCTGCTACAATCGATGGTTACTGTTCCCCTCTCCTTTAAATATGCCATCATCACCTCTCTCCTCAAACACCCAACCCTTGAGCCCTCTCCCTCTGCAAACTATCATGCCATATCCAACATTATGTTCCTCTCCAGTCCTTGAACATGCTGTCACTTCCCAATTCCATGCTATATTCTCTAGAATATAGCATGGAATCTACCCTGAGACTGGAAAAGACCTCCAGTGGCCAATAAACTTTTAAGTGGATCATCAAATTTTCTGTCCTGCCTGCAATGATTCCTGCGGCAGGTGGGTGGGACTGGAACATTTATCCTCATGTTTGAATATCTTCAGTCAGGTTTCTGCTCCATCGCAGTAGCAAAATGACTCTTAACAAATTTTATATTCCTGTGACTGTGGCAAACTATCTCTCCTTGTACTTTTGACATATGTGTAGAATGACCATACCATCCTCCTCCAGCTGGGTCGGATTGCATTCGCCTAGTTCCATCCTTTTCTACCTAGGTGTCTATAAGCCAGAGCATCACCTGCAATGGTTTCTCTTCCCTCTCCTGCACCATTACCCTTTGGAGTTCATCACAAGGTTCAACCCTTGGACTCTTCCTAATTATTAGTTAACTGCTGCCTCTCAGCAACGTTATCTGAAACCACAATGTCAGGTTTCACAAGCACTTTGCCAATACCCATCTCATGACCACCTTTCTCAACCCCTCCACTCACTGTCTGTAAATTGTCAGACAGCTTGTCCGACATTCAGTACTGGATGGGCAATGATTTCCTCCAACTAAATATAGGAAAGACTAAAGCTATTGTCATCAGTCCCCACAACAAAATTTGCCCCCTAACCATCGACTCATCCCCTTATGCAGCAACAGTTTGAGGCTGAAACAGACTGTTCGCTACTTTCGTGTCGCATTTTTTCCCAATTTGACTCCGTATTCAGGGAACAGCACCTGAGGAGGCAGAACCACCAAGTTTTCCTCCAAGCTACTCACCATTCTGACTTGAAAGTATATTGCTGTTCCTTCACTGTTGCTGGGTCAAAATCCTGGAACTCCTTCCCTAACAACAACGTGTACCTACATCACGTGGACCACAGCAATTCAACAAGGCAGCTCATTACACCTTCTCAAGATCAGTTAGGGATGGGCAATAAATGCTGGCCTATACAGGGAGCCAGTGACCTAGTGGTATTATTGCTAGACTATTAATCCAGAAACTCAACTAATGTTCCGGGGACCCGGGTCCAAATCCCATCACAGCAGATGGTGGAATTTGAATTCAATAATAAAAATAAAATCTGGAATTAAGAATCTATTGATGACCAGTGTCGATTGTCAGGAAAAACCCACCTGGTTCACTCATGTCCTTTAGAGAAAAAAATCTGCCATTCTTATTTGGTCTGGCCTATATATTACCCAGAGCCACAGCAATGTGATTGACTCTCAGCTGCACTCGGGCAACTAGGGATGGGCAACAAATGCTGGCCAGCCAGTGACACCCTTGTCCCACAAATTAATAAAAAAATACGGTGACAGCCACATTCTGTAAATGTACTTAAAAATCAGTGAGACCATCTACTTCCACCTCTGTAACATTGCTCAATGCCACCTTACTCCTGCTGCATCCCAACACTCTCTATGTATGTTCATAACTGAAGATCATGAACTGCTCAAGAACCAACAGATCACTGTTGCCAATGGGACTGCACTGTAGAAGCAATCAATACCATTAGCTGGGATTTAAATTCAGAAAATCAGAGGGAGAGAAAAAAGGTGATTGTTAATTTGTATTTCTCAATCACAAAGAAAGCACATTATGGCTGTAAAGAATGTTATAACTGCTCATTATTTCTCCAAGGGTCAGACAAGAAGACAGGAAACCATCTACGACATATGTGGCTGTCCCCACAGATGATGCCGCAGCAGCTTCAACAGATGCGAATGATGCTAAGTTGCCAGAGGTAGGCCCGAGCAGCACGGAGGCAACTGAGGCGCACATACCGCCAACTGAAACTCCACTGTTGAACAAAAATGCTGTCCCCTCTGGCACTGAAAAAACAGCAAAAGAAGAAAGTGAGGGAGATGGTTCACAGGACACTTAATTTGCCCTTCTACCAAAACAGGGTGCCATTTGAGCAGTGTCAAAATCTGAAGTGAAACAAATAATCCATGATGTTTTTTAACACACCAACATATTCTATTACAATACAAGCCTATTATTGGCAATGACTCTATGATAACAAACTAATTTTCCTTTATTGCTGCAACTGCAAGTACTATGTCCACGCCCAATACCTAAATTCACCATTAAAGTTAACATTGTGTAAAGCTGTCCCAGGTATAGTTTGTTGTGTGTAACGTTTTAAACAGCTTTTATTTTTTCTACTAATATAAACCTTCCCAAATTAGTAAAATGGTGGCACAGTGATTAGCACTGCTGCTTCTCAGTGCCAGGGACCCGGGTTCAATTCCGGCCTTGTGTTACTGTCTGTGTGGAGTTTGCACATTCTCCCCATGTTTGCGCAGGTTTCCTCCGGGTGCTCCAGTTTCCTCCCACAGTCCTAAGATATGGAGGTTAGGTTGGTTGGCTATGCTAAATTGCCCCTTAGTGTCCCAAAATGTGTAGGTTAGGGAGATTAGCAGGGTAAATACATAGGATTACAGGGAAAGGGTTTGGGTGGGATGCTCTGTCGGTGCAGACTTGATGAGCCTACTTCTGTGCTATTGGGATTCAACAATAGTAATTAGAATTTTACATTTGACTAACCCATAGTGTCGGGGGGTGGGAGGGTGTGCAATAATTAGCCACAGCATTTTTCAACCAAGAAAGGGAAAATTTAATCCTAATTCCTGCTCCTAATCATTATCTAGACACCCAAATTTGTATGTAAAGAAGAGAATTAGATTTGGCTAAAATTCCTTGGAGTTAAATCAAGGCAGCAGTTGATCACAGAACAATACCCAGCAAGTGTCTTTAGGAGAGGAAATTAACAACCATGGCTTTTGTTGAAACTGTCCAAGTTCAGTTCATATAGGGCACTGACATCCAGCATGGACAGATAACTTTTACCCTGTCAATATTGTCTAGATTCAGATTTGGGTCCCAAACATGAATTCATACTAACTTGTATTTGTGAATGTTCCTGTTTGACCAAGTATTCTAATCGATAGGGTGCGTCTTAAATAGTTTGTACTGTATTGTGTTATGTATATATAAAGTAAACACCAATGAGGAATGGATTGTTGAAGAACCAGTTTCCGATGCAGTTGCAAAGTCTACAATTCCTGGTGCAAGACAAAAGCATATCCTCTGGAACTCAGCACAGCCAGCTTGCGATTTTCTGTCAATCATTGCTAATGGGAAACCATGAGCTGGGTTTTTAAGATATGCTCCTTGGGTAAATTCGGAAAATACAAGTGGCTATTCTGTCCAATAGTTCCTTTAATTGAAAGCTTTTTGTCTAACAGCTGAAGTTGATTCCTAAATTTGGCATTTGGAGGCAAGTCATTTAAAAGAGAATTAAACTCTTAAAGTAAAAGATTAAGGAGTGCAATTAAGGAAGGAACATAAATATTGGATTAGGATAGCTCCAGAGTTGACCCAGCACTGCCACAGGTACGATGGCTGGATTGCTCTCCTCCCTCTGCTGAAATCTTTAAGGTTGTGTGTTTTTTTTAAAAACAAAAATTCTTCACTGGTCAAGTTGCTCATCAAATTAATTTTTACATAACTTGCTGCATTTCATACTCATCATTGTTTTAAAAACATTTTCATTTGACTAACTCTCCAAATAGCTACACTCAAACTAAAAAGCTTGACAATCATAGAAATCATAGAAAACATAGAAACCCTACAGTGCAGAAGGAGGCCATTCGGCCCATCGAGTCTGCACCGACCACAATCCCACCCAGGCCCTATCCCCACATATTTACCCGCTAATCCCTCTAACCTACACATCTCAGGACTCTAAGGGGCAATTTTTAACCTGGCCAATCAACCTAACCCGCACATCTTTGGACTGGTGGCACAGTGATTAACACTGTGCCAGGAACCCAGGTTTGATTTCTGATTCAGGTCGCTGTCTGTGTGGAGTTTGCACGTTCTCCGCGTGTCTGCGTGGGTTTCCTCCGGGTGCTCCGATTTCCTCCCACAATCCGAAAGACATGCTGGTTAGGTGCGTTGGCCACACTAAATTCTCCCTCAGTGTACCCGAACAGGTGCTGGACTGTGGTGACTAGGGGATTTTCACTAACTTCATTGCAGTATTAATGTAAGCCTACTTGTGACACTAATTTTAAAAACTATTATTCCTACTCCTTTTAAAGCCAAATTAATCAAATTTGAAGAAAAGATGCTTATTAACTGGCAATACTGGCTATTTGGTTTAACATCCAGTATTTGTTTTTTTTTATGAGTATGATTCAGTATCTTCAGAAAATTTGAACTTGTAATATCGTGGCCAATGTAATTTTTCCAAAGTAAGTAAAAGAGAATCTTTCCTCTCTGGATGCTGTACTGAGACAGTCAAGTACTCTTCTGTGTCATCACAGTTTCTGGAGACAGGAATCTTTTTTGTAGAGAGCAGCAGACCATGGTTACATAGAAATATGAATTTATGATGGATAAATATGCTGGAATTTTCCCTGACAACTTTTGGGGATCTATGGTTCTATAGTAATGATGGTGAAACTGAGTGTTTGCTGTCATTACTCCACCAACACTGACAGCAACCTCTGGAGTCCACAATTGTGCGCAATAAAGTGAAACTCCAGAAGTTGCTGTCAATGTTTCTATGCCTCTCTGCTGCTGAGGCACTATTCTCACTACATTTTGTACATAATTTTTACCATGGTTTAAGGAATCTAGAATGCATACAAAATCATGTGATAATACAAGCCTGCTTCCAGGTGATGTATTCTTGCGGTGCAGACTGAAATGTTGCGAAGAAAGTAAGGTTCCGTTATCAAAATTTATAATAGGTATCCTATTAAATTAGCTGTGTGCCTGTGTCTTTGCATAATTTTATAAACTCTCTTAAATGATGCACTGATTTCTTGGGGAAAGATCTGTTTATGTCGGCCGCTTTAAGCTGATGATGTGCATTCCCTGAGGGCAGATAGTGCCCCAAGCTATGCAGCCAGTGCAGTGCTCAGCAATGATATCAATGAGGAAACCATCTGTGGGTCTAAACGGCAGTGTCCCACAGTGTTGACTGCCCCTTGGGAATTGGCATCTTTTGCAAAGCACTGCTTCATGAATTAATTTCCCCCATATCTTTATATATGACATATACACACACACACACACACACACGCAAAGGTTTGGAAGGAAAACAGCTTAAAAGGCTGAAGTGATGTTAACATGAGGTGATACGGAGAAGCTGGTTAAATAAAGTTAAAGACATTTAAGAGACAGAGATTGTGTGGGTTAGGTTGATTGGCCATGCCAAATTGACCCTAGTGTCGGGGGATTTGCAGGGTAAATATGTGGGGTTACGGGAATAGAGCCCGGTGGGACTGTGGTCGGTGCAGACTTGACGGGTCGAATGGCCTCCTTTTGCACTGATTCAATGATTCTATTCTATGATTCTATGAAGGGGTTTATGTGCTGGTGGTGGGTTGGTGCATGGTAAGACAGGAATGAAATGGAAATAGGAAAGACTGGTATTGTGGAACATAACCAAGTTAATGGCTACATATATAAACAAATAACTGGTCCATTCTGGAAGGATAGAACTGAAAACAAAAGTTATGTTTAACTTATGTAACCCACTGGTTAGACTAGGAGAACTGTGAAGAGTTCTGATGTCTCTTTAATAAAAAGGTTATGGGGGCACTGGACAAGGTATGAAATGATTTACTCGAATGGTTGGTACTAGAAGTGACAGGTTACACCTGTTATGAAAGGCTGAACACTTTGGGGTTTTTTTAAATGGAATTGAGTAAAATGATGGCAATGGACAAACACCAAATAGTCTTTAGGATTGTGAAAGTGTTTGATAAGATCAACATAGAGAAGATGTTTCTACTTGTGGGCAAGACCTGAATGAGGAGGCATAAATATATGATAGTTACCAATAAATCCAGGCAGTCTTGTGTTTCAGAGGGTTGCATCCCTGTCTCAAAGTTCCAGATTCAAGTCCCACTCTAGTTGTTGGCCACAGAAGGATTGTTCATGACACGACTAAACAGGTTAATAATCAACCTCCTATTCCTTCCAAAAAACATCCATGGCAGGCTGTAAAAATGGGAGAGATTCCTGGTCAGCATGCCAGTGTAATGCTCCTCGAGTTGTCTCTCTCCCTGAAACAGCGAGAGATGCCTACAATCCATTGCAGATTATGATCAATTAGAGACAGGGCAAAAGGCCAACAGGAATTCAGGAGAAACATTTTTACCCAGCGAGTGGTTAGAATGTGGAACTTGCCACCCCATGGAGTAATTGAGGCAAATAGCATAGATGCATTTAAGGGAGAAACTATCAAAACACATGAGAGAAAAGAAATAGAAGAATATATTGATGAGGTTAGATGAACGTGCAGCATAAACACCGACATGGACCTGTTTCGCCAAATGTTCTGTTTCCATGCTGTAAATACGATGCAATACTATATCTGAATCCAATAACTTGAAGAAAGAGAATATAAACTGTTACCAAAGGTACCTTCTGACCGACCAGCACAGTTTTTCAATAGAAGGTTCCTACCTCAAACACCACTATATCTTCCACCTACCCCCCAGAAATTTTGACGCAACCACCCCAATGCTGGTGATGGGGCATGTGTGTGTCAGCATTTCTGGGGCAACGTGAGAGATAGGTGACTGCTTGGGATGGGAACCTACTATGCTGACAGCTCAGTCTGCACCCTTATATTTCTTTGCTCCTCAGGTTGTTATATTGAGTTTCACTTTGCCAGTTACTCCTGCTTTGTTTCACATTTACCACATACTCGCACTACTTCAGGTATTCACAAGTCCACAAGGTCTTTTTAAATGTATTTTTTTTAATGCTTTGACATATCATTAATGTTAACATCATTGCAGCTGCTTAAAGATCCCCTATTTTCCTTTCAAACAGGCTATGCTTCTCATTTTTATATGCGTATGTGTTGAGGTTTTGCTTTTCTCAATATTGTTCGTCAGTAATAGAAATGTTCAATTGTAATTTCTCTCTGAAGACTGACCTGCTGATTCCAGCATTTTCCATTTCTCATTTCCAGCATTTACAGTTTCCTACTTTTTTATTTTTAGTTTGCAAACAGCTTTCTTTTGTTATTGATTCATCACATATTATAGAATTGTTTACTATTCAGGTATGGGACAGAAGTTTTTTTGACAAAATAAGATAATAATGAATTGTCTTTAAGACACGTGTAATTGATTGATTGCTTGTATTACCATTAAGATTGAAAAGATTAACTTTGTACTTAGTAATTCTCTAAGGAGCAGCCTAAAGTTGGCATTTTAATAAAACAAGAGTGTATTAATTTATGTACTTTTTAAATAAAACTTCTGATTTTAATTTCAACAATGTGTAATTTCATCTCCTTATATCAGCACAGTCACCACAGGAATGCTTATCAATAACTATGACCCCTTTCTTACCTGGATGTCATACTGAGGCGATCGATTACTCTATGGGACAAGATGTGCAGGTTGGGTGGATTGGCCATGCTAAATTGCCCCTTAGTGTCAGGGGGACTAGCAGGGTAAATGCATGGGGTTATGGAGAGAGGGCCTGGGTGGGATTGGGATCAGTGCAGACTTGATGGGCCAAATGTCCTCCTTCTGCACTGCAGGATTCTATGATTCTATAACAGTTGCTGGGGAGGAAAATGTTTTCTATAGAGAGCGGCAGCCCACGATAACACAGAAATATGAATTTTCTGATGGATAAATGTGCTGGAATTTTCCCTGACAACCAATGGGGATCTAATGGTTCAAACTTTGCAGTAGTAATGATAGTGAAACTGAGCATTCATTGTCATTACTCCACTAACACTGACAGCAATTTCTGGAGTCCACACTTGCATACAGTAAAGTGAAATTCCAGAAGTTGCTGTCAATGTTTCCACACTTCTCCACAGGCTATGCTCCTGAGGCACTATCCCCGCACACATACAGTAATCATGTAGATCATTAGAATTATCAAGAATTTCGACTCGTATGCTGTTTATCTTGCTATAAAAACTCTGGTTTTCTGATTCTTTACATGTTATTAGAGAATTGTCTATTGTCCAGATATTAGTCTGAGATTTGGTTGACAAAACATAAAAATGTCTTGTTTTTAAGGCAGCAGATTTGCAGGCAACTGTGCTCATAAAATTCCCCAGTTGGCCTTCCCGTTGTTCTGTTGCCCATGAACTATCTACAATTTTACTGGGGCGGAAAGTGAAGCCTAGGTTGGCCTGCCCACCCTGGCTCTAATTGAGACTCTTAAGTGGCATATTTATTGGCAACCTAAGGGCTGTTTCCTGCCTGACTTCAATTTTGAGGCTGGCGATGAGTGTGGGCTGCAATCCCAGCAGCTTATCATGCTTAGGCCTCCGGAAAGGGGGTGGGAGCACTTCCCTCATGGGTTCCCTTGCAACATTGGGTGACACCTTCTCCCCCTCAGGTGCTCCCTTCTCCTCCCCTGGGCTCCTCCATCCAGATCCCGCCGCCCCCCACCCCCTCCCCACATCGCCATTCCCTACCATGAGATTTCCCTGCACTTACCTGATCCTGGAGTCCAGACTTAGAATCTGAGGACAGCTTGACTGCTGCCACTGGCGCTGCTGGGACTACAGAGCTGCCGGCCTTTCAGATGGGCTGGCAGCTCTCTGAGGCAGGACTTCTGTCCAAAGGAGGGCATTTTATGGCTGTGGGGCTGCTGTGCTGAGGCAGAATGTGTTCCCCGTCAACTCTTTGGGTGGTGGGGTAAAAAACCCAGAAAAATCCTACCCTTGTGAAAAGTTACACTTTGTTGAATTGTCAAATTTCTCCATAATGTTAAAATTCAAATTAAAAGTGGGCAATTTTAATGGTTTTTAACTTCCTAGTGTTAGGGAAACAAAGGTTATTTTAAGGGATTTATATTTGTATTGGTAAACATTAGAAATGAGGTATAGTTTTAAATGGGTTTGTCATGTTTCTGTGTAAGAAAGGATAAAGCCTATAGTTACATTCATACTGGACAAAGGTGTCTGTATGTGTGGGGGTTGGTTCAATTCAAATTGTGCTTAGAGAGAGTAATGGCATGAAGAGTAAATAAAATAGCAGAAGCAGGTTGGTATTGCTTAGCAACTTGAGGCCCTTTTAAGGCAAAAGGGCTTTTGAGTTTAGTTTTTAGCTGAATTTGTTGGCAGTTGAAGTTAAGACATTGGGAAGCAAAGATCTCTCAACTCTGGCAGGAGAAGAAAGACTGGACAGGACTAGGGAGCTGCAAAGAGGTAGACTTCCCAAAGAACCAGATACAGTCCAGATGACTAGGGAATTGGGACAGAAAGAAGCTCTTAAGAAGACTGAAATTAAAAGAACAGAGACCAAGGTATTGTCCAGGAGAAGTCAAGAGAAAAACAGACAAAGGGCCCGATTTTACCATTGTGTCCCGCCCGTTTTTGGGCGTGAAAACTTGGTAAAGTCAAGCACGAGGCTATTAGCGCGATCCGCGTCCACGTCCGCGCAGATGCCCACTTTACCAAGCCCGAAAAAAGCTGTGATCCAAACCACGCCCAAAACAGGCGTAACGGTGAATCAAATGCATTTGCATGCATTTAAATTGAATTAATGGGCTGCCCGCCCAACTTTACCAGCATTTCTCCCTTTACCATCACGTTCACCCATCCAGATTCGGCGCGAAACAGACACGCTCGGCAAAGGTCTGTTTCGGGCGCTCCAGCTTCTGAAGAGATAAGTTCAGAGCTTCCAACAGCTCTCTAACTCAGATCTGTGTTGTGGGGGGAGGGAGGTGGGCCAGATCATTCTCTGGGGAGGTGGGGTGAGGAAGGACGCCTGATCATTCTCTGGTGGGGAGGGGGGTGGAGGGAGGCCTGATCATTCTCTGGTGGGTGGGAGAGGGGGGGCGAGGAAGGAGGCCTGATCATTCTCTGGTGGGGGAGGAGAGGAGGGAGGCCCGATCTTTCTCTGGCGGGTGGGAGTGTGGGGGGGAGGGAGGCGGGTCAGATGTACCTCTGGTGGAGGGGGGGGGGGAGGAGGAGGGAGGCATTATCATTCTCTGGTGGGAGGGAGGGAGGCCAGTTGGATCTCTGGTGGGGGGACGGGGAGGGGGCAGGGGCAGGGGGGGACCGCTGCCACTCTGCGGGCGATCGGTGGGGGGGAAGGGGGTCAGAGGGTCGCAATTGGTCTGGGTAGCGGGGGGATAGGTGAATAAGGGGGACAGTTATGTTGTGGGGATGGGGCGATGTCTGTGGGGGCCATCACTCCCGTTTTTCGCTCCCAGGCCGCTTTATCCGCTTTTTGGGGCCTGCAATGTGAAAGGGCGCGTTTTTCAATTTTTTCTTCACTGCACATGCGCAGTTCAGAGCTCCGATCATTTCAGGCGTGCTAAGCCCCACCCACAGCGCGATTCAGACTCGCGGATTTTTTTTTCAGGCTGAGTGCTAATGGCGGCGCCTGAAAGCAGTTTTCCAAGTTGGATCTGAATTGCGCCCAGATTCAGCACTTTGATTGAAAATGGTAAAATCAGGCTCAGTGTTGTGAGTGAAAGAAACAGCTGTAGTAACCAGAATTAAAGTGCAGGTCAGGCTTCAGAGGTAAATCAAAAGTTTGATGCAGTCTTAGTAGAGTCTGGGATTTGATAGCAAAGCAATTGTGAATAGTTTCCACCAGTCAAGACAAAGAAATCCTGAAGGGGAAGTAGTAAAACCTGAGTGCTGGATTCTTTGTTGAAAAATGTGGAGTAGAAGAATTTGTTTAAAAGAGGCATTTGGAAAACTGGGACTGGATTTTGGAATGCAAACTGCTGATGGAATGCATTGCTGTGAAAGAAGATTTTGAAGAATGTTGTTTTGGGAATGGAATTTGGAAATTCTCACATGACAATTAACTGGCACGATTTGGAGGAGAAATCAACCGACATTTACTTGGATTCAGAACAGACAGTGTATTTGACCACAGCCAACTTGTGTGTTTAAAGGGACTTGCGTTACTAAAGCCATTTTTGAAGAAGATATTTTGTAATCCATGTTAACCTTAAAGTCTATGTGTATATGTTAAGCTGAGAGGAGGAGGGAGTAAGAGAGTATCATAGCATAACCCAACCTTTCATATTTTTTTCTTGTTGTTAAAACTAATTAGTGATCCCGTGACTCTATTTCTCCTCATTTTCGAAAAAAGTTATGATCTTTTGAGCCAGGATTCTGTTCTCGGATCTTCCCTTTGAGTTATAACATTAGCTGGGATCGTAACTCTAGCTTGCTCTATATGAATACTTCATTGTGATTGTCTGCCTACCTGTTTGATGGCATCACTTCTGCTGCATGCCAAGACAGCCCCTTGATTTTACACCAGTTCTAAACTGTTATCTAGAAAGGAAAAATCACTCCACAGAGATTACTAGATTTTTGTGGGAAGCTTTATTTGAGATTTTCAATTCTTCAATAACCCGTTTAGGGATGAGTAACTTTTTGTTTAAAGTAGAATTAGTTTGAAATCCCAGGTGTTTATTACTGGAATAAAACCACATGATTCCATGGTTTTAAAAGAACAAAGTGAACTTTACCATACAAAGTAGTGAAGCAAAACAATCTAGACTATCTATCTTAAACTCTAACATTTAGAATCAACAGGGAAATGTCAATTAACAGGCAAACTGTGGTCAAACACACCACAGCACATTAAATGGCAGATCTGACCAAGACAGAACCCACGGATTTCTCAGCAACTCACCCAGACATCAGTGTCCACTGTGAAACACAAAGTCTCATTAAAACATTGCCACTCTCATATGAGATTTCAACCCTTCACTTTCAAAGATTTAGCCTCTGAATTCCCTCAAACGCTATTCCAGTTTGGACTGCCTCAACAACTGCTCACCACCAATGGTTCAAACTCTTCTCCTGAGATTGTGTTCCATGGGGTTCACAAAGTTGCACTGCCACCTCTAATTGCTGGCACACTTCCAACTCTTCTGCAGACTGCTAACTTCACTAAGCTGGGATTGCCCCGGGTGCCTCCAAACTCTAGTCTCCCAGCTGCACCAAGATACAAATGGCTCCCAGGGCTTCTCTGAGCACAAACTGCCTGGTATGGAACCAATGATCTTCTGCCACCTTCGCTCCCCAGGGCTTCTGTGAGCTGCAAACCACATGAGACCCAAACTGCAACCAACACCTCCCCCAGAAAACACACAGATAAATCGAAATCCGAAAACCTTCATAAGCTCCAACCATCTCCATGACGATGTAGCCTTTCAGACTTTACTGAATTATTTTAAATGAATTTCATTCTAACTTCCCAAACAAAACATATCTCTGGACTTCCTTTCTTTGCAAGAACTGAAAACATCATCCCTCCAATTCTGCAACTAAGTAAGTCCACCTGCTCTTTTATGGCTCCATACCTTCTATTCTGACATTATTAAACAAACATGAGAAACCTTCTGAACTGCCATTCTTTTAGGTGATTCAGCAATCTCTAAAGCCCAACATTTTAGTTACTTTACCTTCAAAACAACAATCTTCTCAGAACTAAACATTACTCCTAACATATTAACATGAACTATGAACTAAATATCTGTTACAAATCAGTGGGGAACACCCTTGCTTCACTGCTGACCATAGTATCTGCCCTATGCTTAAACAACTTTGTGACAAATATGAAATAATATGACTTGGTACCTCATGGAAAAGCTGAGTGCTTCAGGGAATTGGAAACGACCGGGCCCTATTTTATCATTTTGATTCTAAGTGCTGGGTGGACTTGAAACTGGGAGTGTTTCAGATCCAACTTTTAGACCCGTTCTCAGGCGCCCCCATACACACTCTGCCTGCAAAAATATCAGCGATTCCGAATTGCGCTGGACAAGCCTGTGGGTGGGGCTTAACGCACCCGAAACCCTGCAGCTCCGATTGACGCCTCCAACTGCGCATGCGCAGAAAAAAAAAAGATAGAATAACGCTCCCCTGCCACATCCCTCCAGGGCCGGATAATGCCTCCCCCTGGTCCCCAAAGACATTGCTCCATCCCCACAACATTACTGACTGCCTTTCCCCCCACTCCCCCACTATACAGACCGATCGCGGGCCCCTCCACCTTCCACCATTGATCTCAAGCAGAGTGGCAGCGGACTCCCCTTTCCCCCCCAATGATCTCAGGCAGAGTGGCAGCGGACCCCCCCCTTCCCCCTCACTGATCTCAGGCAGAGAGATCCACCCTCCCCGCTCCACCCTACAGATCTCAGGCAGAGTGATCCCCCTCACCCCCAGCCCGGACCCTCCCGCACAAGGCCCCCATCTCCTCCGGACTCCGATGGCTGTGTGACACCTCCCTCTCTCTCCCCTGTCCCCAATCATTGAGACACTGATCCACAACCCCCCACCTCCCAATCAGCACACCTGCAAGTGCTCACTTGCCTTCCCCTCAATGCTAACAAGCAAACTGTGTGTAACTTGCTGGAATGTTCTGCCAAACTGCCTGCAGCAGATCTGCCCTAACGAGGGGAGCTCCATAAAAACACAAGAATGGACAGGCAGGCATCCTGCACAAAATGTGCGCATGACCAGCCCCTCGATTTTCTGAGGGCGACCTGGGGAGGCTGCTGGATGCAGCAGAGGTGAGGCGGGACACCCTCTTCCCCCAGGAGGACGCAGACCCAGGGGGCTAATGGAAATGCGGCCTGGGAGGAAGTCGCCACCTCGATCAGTGCCAGGGCACTGGCCCTCCAAACTGCGAAACAGTGCCGGAAAAAAGTCAATGACCTCATCCGTGCAGCAAGGGTGAGAGCTGAACCCCATCTTGCATCTTCCCCCAAATCTCCCCCAGATCCTCCCATCTCCAGCACCCTGCATGCTTCCAGCTCCTGATCCCTACGCACCTCCTTCCTAACCCCCCAAGAGCCCCACTGCGCTTGCCCTCTAAGAGCCACCACCTGATACTCTGCAGGAGTCACGCCATCATTTCTTTCATGGCTCCTTCTGTCTCCTCAGGAGAAGACTGCCCATAACACCCATAAGAGGGTGAAACAGGGGGTGGTGAGCCAGAGCTTCGGGTCCTCACCCGCTTTGAAGAGCGGGTGCTGGAGCTCTCAAGAGAAGGGGAGATGCAGGCTGTCAGCGACAGCATGGTCGGGCTGCCATCAAGACGTGAGCACCTGTCATTCCTAAACTCACTTTGAGGCAACTTCTCGGGGGCACAAGTTTCGGGTGCGAGGGGCAAGGTTTAAAGGAGATGTATGAATGCTGATTACTTGCACAGAGAGGGTAGTGGGTGCTTCGAACACGCTGTCGGGGGGAGGTCGCGGACGCAGATACGATGGTGACTTTTAAGAGACATCTTTACAGCTATGTGAATGGGATGGGAATAGAGGCATATGGTCCCCGGAAGGGTAGGGGTTTACAAATCAGATGGACAGCCTGGTCGCTACAGGCTTAGAGGGCCAATGGACCTGTTCCTATGATGTAATTTTCTTGGTGCTTTGTTCTATGTTCAATGGAGAAATGTGAATCACTTTTTTGGCATCCCGGATTCCTCTCCCTCCCTTGCACTTAACCTTGTGTCCTGTGTTGCAGGGACAGATCTGGATGCCCCGGGGCCTTCTGGACTCGAGGCCTGTACTGCAGCTCCTGGTCCAGACAACTCAGACGAGTCCTCTGAGGATATGGGTGAAGGGACCTCCGAGAGCTTCCACCTCACAACTCACCATCCCAGATACCAACACATCGGTGGGTCCAGTTAGTGTTGAGGCTTCTGGGTCACTCTCTGGTGAGCGTGACACATCTGATAATGTACATTGGGTGGAGGAGGGAATGTCCGAGGCCTCTGCTACACGAGGGCCTGTCGGAGGCAAGGACTCAGCTGGCCCCAGGCTACATGCTGGGCGTCTGAGATCACTTCTCCCTCAGCCGCTGGAGATGCAGCAACAGAGCCAGGGAATGCAGGAGGGGCTGACGGCCACACTGGACCAACTGCGAGGCTGTTGGGAGGAGTCCCAAAGCTTTCAGGTGGACCATCTATTGCCTGACTTGCGTGCTTCCCAGGCCAACACTGCAAGGGTGGCGTCTGCAGTGGAAAGCCTAGGGCAGGAGATCCTCATCATGAGTGGCAGGCTCCAAGTGATGGCTGCGTACAGCAGACCACAGCAGAGTCCCAGAGGGCCATGGCTGAGTCACAGCAGGTCACAGCTGAGGGACTGAATAGGCTTCCCGAGGTTCTGCGGCCCATGGCTGAGAGGCTCAAGAGGTTGCAGGAGACCCAGCGGGACAGCGTTGAGACACTGCGGGCTGTGGCAGCAGCTCTTGAGAACGAAGCCCAGTTGCAGAGGGTCATGGCTGAGGGGTTGCAGAGCATGGCCCAGTCTTAGAGAGTACTTGCTGCGGGCATTGAGAGGTGGCCCCCGACTCAAGTGGCCATCGCAGAGGGCTCGACCATCGTGGGTAGGACGCAGGTGGTCCTCCAGGACTGGCAGTGCCAGGTGACGCCACAGCTTCTGGAGCTCACTGCAGAAGCACTGCCATCCCATGGAGTAACCCAGGGGCCCACAGGAACCTCAAGCAAGGAGGAAGGGTTTGAGCCCATGCCGGGGCCATCCAGCCAGGTGGCTGTGGCTACACCTTCTGACTCCCCGCTTTCTGACACCGGGGCATCTCAGGGGCAGCAGGATGAAGAAGGTGTCATGGAAACATTTTAAACACCTAGAAGCAGGCCAGGGCCCTCAAGGTCCAGGGCCTCCAGAGGATGCCCGCCTCATGCATCACAGGCAATGGGGCGAGGTAGGCAACTGGTCTCCTCCACCTCCAATGTACATTCTGGGGAGTCACTGAAACATAGTGGTAGGCCACGTAAGGTTAGGAAGTTGTAGCTCCACTGAGATGGCACGGGCGAAGGGCTGCGCTAGTTAGAAAGATATTTAAGCTCCTTAATGTTCTCTGTTCACAAGTTTTTATGTTAGAACATTTTATTTAAACACCTCTATTGAAATTAAATGTTTTTTCACCACCTACCTCTGACTAATTTGTCTCAGATTTGTCTCAAATAGGAATCCTCTTCCACTGATGATCGCCGGAGGGATGCTTCATGTTGATGTCAGTTGGGGAGGCCCCTCAATGCTGTGTCACTGAGAAAAGGAAGACATTGGTTTCCCAGACTCACGAATGATTCCCACCCGCCCCAGGGCCCTTATGGGGGTTTCAGATCCCTTACCCACTGCACAGACATGGGCTCAGGTGCCAATGTGCATGCGGAGCTCAGGTAGGAGTCTGTGGTGAACCATCGTTGGTTCCCACTGGATAGTGCTGAGCCAGGGGCTGGCCAGGACTACAAGGATGTACATAGGTTACTGTTGGATTGTACTATTGTTGCTGTTGGGTTAGGGTGGAGTTGTTACACCTTTGTATGATAGTGTTGTGGCACATCCCAGTCGGGCTCCGCCTCCTGGGAGAGGTATAAGAGTCCCTGCTCTGGCCGGGACCCCTTCAGTCTGGGATAGTGTACATAAGTTCTGATAGCTTCATTAATTGTAAATAAAAGCCTTCATTTACTGAGCTTCGAGCCTCGTGTCTAAATTGATGTGCATCAATTTTATTTACTATTAATAAACTCTCGACGGAGAAAAAAAAGAAGAGAGAGTATGGAGCAGGTTCTCAAGCCAGAACGTCTGACGCTAGATCCACGTGCGGTGGGCGCTTCTAACACCTTCGACCACTGGCTGAAGTGTTTCGAAGATTACCTGGCAGCCTCCGCAGTGGTCACTACAGATGATGACAGACTCCGGGTCCTCCATGCGAGGGTAAGCGACACAGTCTACTTCGCGATCCGTGCGGCCACTAATTACCCTAAGGCCCTCGAGCTTCTAAAGAAGCGCTATACAAAACCACCTAACGAGATACACGCTCGTTACCTCCTAGCCACTCGACGACGGCAGTCTGGCGAAACGATGGAGGACTATGCCAATGAGCTCTTACAGCTAGCCAAGGGCTGTGACTGCAAAGCTGTGTCGGCTGAGCAGAGCATGTACGACCTCGCCCGAGATGCGTTTGTGGCCGGGGTCGGA
Source organism: Mustelus asterias (assembly GCF_964213995.1). Taxonomy (NCBI): domain Eukaryota; kingdom Metazoa; phylum Chordata; class Chondrichthyes; order Carcharhiniformes; family Triakidae; genus Mustelus; species Mustelus asterias. Next base: position 95,853,065 of record NC_135804.1, read on the forward strand.
TCGTCGTACATTCGATTTAAACTGTTGGAAAAGGGTAACCTTAATCTTACCCAGGCCATCGAGTTAGCAGAGATGCTCGAGTCGGCTTCAAAGAGCTTAGTCTTATATCCAGAGGACCACGTGGAGACAACATGGCAGGAGCAGTCGCAAATCCCTCCTCGCCCCTCGGGTTCGAAATGCTGCGTAATGGCGTGCTCCCATTCGGGCCAGACGACGGCTGCAGCCCCATGCGGCCCGCGGTGCTACTTCTGTGGAGGAGCAAAACATACCCGGCAAAAGTGTCCCGCTAAAGCGGTATTGTGCACCGCATGCGGTAAAAAAGGGCATTATGCAAAAGTCTGCCGATCGAAACCCAGGAACGGCAGTGCGGCCTGCGATTCTTCGGAGCTTGGATCATCATCATCGTCGAAGTCGTCGCGGGGTTCGTCCACGTGCGAGGCCAGGACGACGCCATTACGGTCGACGGAGTCGGAGGAGTATGACCACCAGGGGTCGCGGAGTTTGGCGCCCTCACCCATGTGCGATTCATGGGGGCAGCCATGTTGGTCGACACTGACCACGAACGACCAGCAGGGGTCCTCCGCATCGATTTCAGCTGCCTGCAGTGGCATTCATAAACCAACGGTGGCGTCGATCATCCTGGACCAGGCCAAGCCTCATAGACTCGATCGTTCAATGATGAATATCCAGGTAAACAATCATGTGCTTTATTGTCTGTTTGACAGCGGGAGCACTGAGAGATTTATCCACCCAGACACTGTAAAGAGGTGTGGACTCCAGATTCAACCTGCCAAACAGACAATCTCTATGGCATCAAGGTCCCGGTCTGTTGCTGTGCTAGGGAGTTGCGTGGTAACCTTGAAAGTACAGGGCACAGTTTACGAGCGCTTCAAGCTCCTTGTGTTGCCGTATCTTTGCGTGCCAATACTTCTCGGACTAAACTTCATGGTCCACTTGAGGAGTGTAATCCTACAGTACGGCGGGCCACTCCCTTCACTGGCAGTGGGAAAGCTGCAGCAGCCTCCAAATTGCCCAACGCGCCCCGCCTGCAACCTCTCGACATTAAAGATCACCACTCCCTCCTTGTTTCAGAATCTGGTACCAGGCTGCAAGCCCATCGCTACTAAAAGTAGGCGTTACAGCACTGAGGATCGGATCTTCATTAGATCTGAGGTTCAGCGGCTCCTCAAAGAAGGGATCATACACCCCAGTGTTAGTCCGTGGAGAGCACAGGTTGTGGTGGTCAAGAGCGGGAACAAACCCCGGATGGTCATTGACTACAGTCAGACCATTAACCGATATACGCAGCTGGATGCGTATCCTCTCCCGCGCATATCTGATATGGTCAATCAGATTGCGCAGTACCGGGTGTTCTCCACCATAGACCTCAAGTCCGCCTACCACCAACTCCCCATTCGCCCAGAGGACCGACAATACACGGCTTTTGAGGCGGATGGTTGCTTGTATCATTTTCTTAGGGTTCCCTTTGGTGTCACCAATGGGGTCTCGGTCTTCCAGCATGCTATGGACCGAATGGTGGACCAGAACAGGCTGCGGGCTACCTTCCTGTACCTGGATAATGTCACCATCTGCGGCCATGACCAGCAGGACCACGACACAAACCTCCAGAACATCTTACGCACTGCATCTCGCCTGAACTTGACCTACAACAGGGAGAAGTGTGTGTTTCGTACGCGCCGTTTAGCCATCCTAGGATACGTGGTGGAAAACGGGGTCATTGGCCCTGATCCAGACCGTATGCGCCCCCTTGCTGAACTTCCCTTGCCTGCTAGTGCAAAAGCACTGAGAAGATGCCTAGGCTTCTTCTCTTATTATGCGCAGTGGGTTCCCAACTACGCGGACAAAGCCCGTCCGCTTATTAAGTCCACGACTTTTCCCCTAATGCCAGAGGCCTGATTGGCCTTCAAGAAATTGAAAGACGACATCGCGAAAGCTACGATGCACGCGGTAGACGAGTCCATCCCCTTTCAGGTGGAGAGTGATGCATCTGATTTCGCCCTGGCCGCCACACTTAACCAGGCGGGCAGGCCCGTCGCATTTTTTTCCCGCACCCTCCAAGGCCCCGAAATTCGGCATTCAGCGGTGGAAAAGGAGGCCCAGGCCATTGTGGAGGCCGTCAGACACTGGCGCCATTACTTGGCGGGAAAACGGTTCACCCTGATCACGGACCAGCGGTCCGTGGCGTTCATGTTTAACAACACGCAGAGGGGCAAGATCAAAAATGACAAGATCTTGCGGTGGAGAATTGAACTCTCCACCTATAACTACGATATCATGTATCGTCCAGGGAAACTCAATGAGCCCTCGGATGCCCTCTCGCGTGGAACATGTGCTAGTATTCAGGAGGATCGTTTGAACGCCCTCCATAATGATCTGTGCCATCCTGGGGTCACTCGGCTCTACCACTTTGTAAAAGCCTGCAACCTGCCTTACTCGGTGGAGGACGTCAGGTCGGTAACAAGGAGCTGTCGGATTTGCGCGGAATGCAAACCGCACTTTTACCGACCTGACCGGGCACATTTGGTCAAGGCCACTCGTCCCTTCGAGAGACTGAGTGTTGATTTTAAGGGCCCCCTTCCCTCAACAGATCGGAACGTGTACTTTCTAAACGTCATCGATGAGTACTCCCGGTTCCCTTTTGTTGTTCCCTGCTCGGATACATCCGCTGCCACGGTGATCAAGGCATTCCGTGATCTTTTTACCCTGTTCGGGTACCCCAGCTACATCCATAGCGACAGGGGCTCGTCGTTTATGAGCAATGACTTGAGGCAATTCCTGCTCTCATACGGGATTGCCTCTAGTAGGACCACGAGTTACAACCCTAGGGGTAATGGACAGGTGGAACAAGAGAATGCTACAGTCTGGAAGCCTGTCTTACTGGCGTTGAAGTCCAAAGGTCTTCCAGTCTCCCGTTGGCAAGAGGTGCTCCCTGATGCGCTCCACTCTATTCGCTCCCTCCTGTGTACGGCAACCAATGCTACTCCCCACGAGAGGATGTTCTCATTCCCTCGGAAGTCTTCCTCGGGGATATCTTTACCGTCTTGGTTGACGTACCCAGGACCCGTCCTCCTGCGGCGACATGTAAGGGCCCACAAGTCCGACCCCTTGGTCGAACAGGTCCATCTCCTCCACGCCAACCCTCAGTATGCCTATGTGGCATACCCTGACGGGCGAGAGGACACGGTCTCGATCCAAGACCTGGCGCCAGCAGGGGACGTAGCAACCCCTGTCGCTCCCATACCCCCAGTAACAAACCCATTATCTCTCATTTCTTCCCTGGACACGGCGCGGGCAGCATCGGGACCATTGCTTAACCATTTTACTCCCAGGTACAGCTTGCCTGAGCCCAGAAGATGGTCGCCACCGCAGGACGTGTCAGGATCCCCTGGACTACCGTCATCTCAGGTCAACCGGCCTGTGAGTCCGTGGAAGAACAGCGGGACGCCGTTTTGGGGAGAACGCCACCGCAAGTGCCTACTCCAGTGTCACCACCGGTATTGAGGAGGTCACAACGACGGTGCGGTCCCCCTGACCGTCTGAACTTATAGACTGCTGACATTTTATTCTGGTTTTTGTACCCCGCCGGCCTTTGTTTTCAAAGGAGGGGTGAATGTGGTGAACCATCGTTGGTTCCCACTGGATAGTGCTGAGCCAGGGGCTGGCCAGGACTACAAGGATGTACATATGTTACTGTTGGATTGTACTATTGTTGCTGTTGGGTTAGGGTGGAGTTGTTACACCTTTGTATGATAGTGTTGTGGCACATCCCAGTCGGGCTCCGTCTCCTGGGAGAGGTATAAGAGTCCCTGCTCTGGCCGGGACCCCTTCAGTCTGGGATAGTGTACATAAGTTCTGATAGCTTCATTAATTGTAAATAAAAGCCTTCATTTACTGAGCTTCGAGCCTCATGTCTAAATTGATGTGCATCAGAGTCAGACTAGTTTGCACCAGGGAATCATCATAATGGTGCTTAGTGAGTGGTCACCACCCTCCTGCCTGCCAAAAAACTTACTAACACAGAGTACCCAGGCTCACCACTCTGGTATGACATTGTTGCAGAAGAAGGAATTTTTTGTGGGGGGGTGATGGAATCCACAGATACAAACCTCTAGCGAGTGAACCACCTGATGATCAGGGCCTCCCTTGCCGCCCTTGCATGCCTCATTTGAGCTGCCGGCCCTCCGGCGCCTGGTTGGTGTTCCTCGGCCTGCTCTTCCTCTTCTTCCTCCTCCTCTTTCTGCTGGTCATCCTCCCCAGTGACGCCCGGCTGGTCAGCCTCCATGTTGTCCTCCTCCTCCAATATGTCAGCTCTCTGTAGAGCCAGACTGTGCAAGGCACAGCACACGACCACTAAGCAGGAAGAGATCACAGGGCTGTATTGGAGGGCCCCATCAGAATGGTCCAGGCACCAGAATCACATTTTGAGGAGCCCAATGCACCTTTCGCGTGGGTGGCTCCATGGGCCTCATTATAGCAGGTCTCCACCTCAGTCACAGGCCTCCGCACAGGCATCATCAGCCATGTCCGAAGCGGGTAACCCATATCACCCACGCGCCACCCCCGCAGCCTGGGCTCCTCCTCAAATGTCTCCGGGATGTCCGAGCTCCTGACAATGAAGCTGTTGTGCACGTTGCCTGGGTGTCTCGCGCAGACATGAATAATGTTCATATTATAGTCGCACACAAATTGAACATTCGGGGACTGGAACCCCTTTCTGTTGATGAATCTCCACGAATTCTGTAGGGGGGCCTTGAGGGTGACGTGTGTGCAGTCAATGGCCCCCTGTAAGTTAGGCATCCCCGCAATGGCTGCGAACCCTGCAGCCCGGGCTTCCTGATGGGCCTGGTCCAGGTTAAATTTGATGTCCTGCCCAGCCCGGGCATACAGGGCTTCTGTGACCCACTTCACACAGGTGTGCACAGCTGATTGGGAGATGCCACAGACATCTCCGCCAGGGGTCTGGAAGCCAATTGCATAAAAGTTCAGAGCGGCTGAGAATTTGACAGCCACCGAGAGTGGGTGCCCCCCCCTCCCCCCCCCCCCCGCCCCCGCCTCTAAGTGCCAGGTCCTGCAACAGGTGGCACAGGTGTTGCACTGTCTCCTTTTGGAGGCGGAGACTTCAGCGGCACACGGTGTCCAACATCTGTTCAAATAACACTCGTGCACGGAACTGCCGAGGTCTCTGCTCCCTCCTTCTCCTGTACCCCCAGTCCCCCTCTGGGTGAATGGCAGCCACCTCTTGCCTCTGGTGGTCATCTCCCTCTACTCCTGCAAGTGGCAAGGCCTGGGCCTCCTGTGGCCACAATTCTTCCTCTAGCTCCTCCTCCTCAGCTCCAGCAGCAACCAAAAGAACAGCAAGATCAATCGGTTGCATCGCAAAAGCCATCTCATCACTCTGAAGTGGGGGGGGGAGATGGAGAGGAACACATGTAGAGGTTAAGGAACACTGCTTGCCCCTAACAAATGAACAGTCACAGCAACTCCCCACCCCACCCCCCCCCCCTCCAATTCCCCCAGCCACATACTCCCCACAATCACAGCTCCTTGCAAAGTTGAGAGGCTGCAGCAGTGCAATTTGCAAGGGCTTTGTGCACATCCTTCAGCTGGGAGTGAGCTGAGTGCACTAGGACCCGATAAGGATTACGGGAGTCCTTTTCAGATTGTTGAATCATCATAACACTGCTCAATGCTTGGAAAAATTAGACTAATATGCAAGAACATGATCTGCTCATTGTGCTTTGAGAACTGCAAAGACCCACAGCAGATGTAGATCTCCAGTTTGCATATCTAAACAATCTCCAGCCTATTTGGAGTGCCATTTAAAGGCCGGCCTGAAGTTGATTTGAACAAAGAAAATTACACAGGTTTGGGCCTTTCGGCCCTCCAAGCCTGCACTGACCATGCTGCCTGACTGAACTAAAACCCCCTACCCTTCCAGGGACCATATCCCTCTATTCCCATCCTATTCATGTATTTGTCAAGATGCCCCTTAAAAGTCATTATCGTATCTGCTCCCACTACCTCCCTAGGCAGCGAGTTCCAGGCACCCACCACCCTCTGTATAAAAAAACTTGCCTCGTACATCTCCTTTAAATCTTGCCCCTCGCACCTTAAACTTGTGCCCCCTAATAATTGACTCTTCCAACCAGGGAAAAAGCTTCTGACTATCCACTCTGTCCATGCCCCTCATAATCTTGTAGACTTCTATCGGGTCGCTCCTCAACCTCCGTTGTTCCAGTGAGAACAAACCAAATTTCTCCAACCTCTCCTCATAGCTAATGCCCTCCATATCAGGCAATATCCTGGTGAACCTTTTCTGTACCCTCTCTTTTCTGTACCCTCTCTTTTCTGTACCTTCGAGGCAGACAAATTGGTTCCAACAGACTTTCAACTGCTGTTCACCATTTTTCATGTGACAAACAGGCAGCCAGCAGGTATTAATAGTATCCACACCGCCCACCCCTCACCGCCCCCCCCCCTCCCCCCCCCCCCCACCACCACCCCACCCCCACCAAATCCTTATCATATAATTGGTGTCTTTGTGTTGAATAACATAGAATATAAAAAGACCAACCTAGCTACTGTAGTGCTACTATGGAATCCAATTACTTTATTATTTGCCTTTCTTTTTCTACTTTTCTTCCTTTCTTTACATTGCACATCTCTGGTGAGAGGATGGGTCAGAGTTTATTCCTAGACATCAGGCAATGGGAATCCAAGAGGTGGATCAAACAGCCTCTGGATACAACTGATTTTTTGCTCTCATTGCAATGTCATATACAGTCACTATCATCCATTGCGATGTCATGCATATGTCAACGCATGCATTATGTTGTCATGAGCAATCCCTCCCATCCACTGCAATGTCATGTATAATGAACCCCACCCATCATTGTGTTATTGGAGTTTTCTTTCTCAATTAGTAGTCATGTGAGCTATCCTGCATGGAACAATATGCAAATTTTCATTAAATTACTTCTAAGATCTAAGATATACTCAAATGAAATTCGTAACACAAGAAGATACCAATGTTTGCAATACTTGAAGACACTGAGGAATTTTCAGAATGATGGACTTTACAGTGTTTATTTGGGTGAAACTCATATTTCTGAAAATCTGATGACGGGTGACATCTCCTACAGTGTAGCCAAATCCAAATCCCCATTAGAAGGATTGACACTGATGCATGCTGGAGGAGTCAGAGGATGGGTTCCATGGCAATACAGGGTCTTCTACCAGTCACAAGAACTATGGACATCTCCAGACACTATAGGAGTTAAAGAAGAGGTTTTCAAAGGATTATGTCAGGTGCTCAGGACGTCCTACGGAAAATGCACAGTGGTGATTAAACCAAAAGATTGGGTTGCTTCTTCAGGATTGGGGCACCATAATCCTACTAATGAACCATCAGAGATTCCAGCACAGAAACCCGAGGTCATCCGGAATGCTCTTTTACAATCTTCATCAACCATCCAAATGACTAATGTTTCTTGCTGTCCTAAAATTGCTAGATATTACGGCCATGAGCTTTTGTACTTGCCTCCCAGTTACCCTCATCTCAGTCCTTTAGAATCGGCATGGTCTTCACTCAAATGGGCTATAATCAATAATAGGAAAGACTTTACTGTCACATCATTTCCAAAAATACATGACTACCAGTGCATCGACTTAAAGGCTCTGATTGAAAATGGCATTGAAGGAGTGACTCCACATAAATGGAAAACATCTTTTAGTCGAGTCAAGAAGTGGGAAAATCGTTATCTTCACAGCCAACCTTAGTTAAATGTCTATCATTTGAGAGCTGCAAATAAAATGTAAATAGAACATTTGGAGCTATTATTTTTTAACCATTTTGGAAAGACTTTATGAAAAGCACTTTTGTCATTTTTATAATTGAGAAATATTATTGCATCTCACGATCGACTGAAGGTGGAATTCAAGCCAGCACTAATTACTGGGGACATGACAGGGCTACTTAACTGAAAAATTCATTTTTTGTGAGACAGGATCTTTTTAACCAATTAATTTTCTACCTTCCTGCAGCCCACTGCATTCTTGCATTCAGAAGTTGATCCTTTCAACCCCATACTTTTGTTTTAAATCAACAAGGTCTGATTAAGCTCAGCAGTGTTGAATGCCTAACCCCCCATCACTCAAAGCCTCCACTCTGGTGAAGAGCTCTCACTTGTGTCTCCAAATTGTCTTCACTGGCCCTTTCTCCTTTTACCCTGCACCTTAACTTAGAAATGGAATACACCAGCTTGAGCCAATGTTTAATGGATTTAAGACCCCCAACAGAAAATTCAGTTTATCATCTGAACTGATGTTCCAATGCAATATTGTCAGAGAGGTTTCTTTTCCTTCAGATTGCGTGACTGGGGCTATGACTGACACTTCCAGGTGATTATTAATGACTTAATAGCATTATTTGAAGGTCATTGAGGAATATTTCTATCACCATCATTAATAATGTGACTGACATCGATACTTGCCTTTAGGTCTGCAGCTAGTGGATTTGGAACTGTAGTATTAGGGTGTTAAGAAATGAAATGTGTGGGACTGGAGAAACAGTATCGCCCACATGATTGTGTGAGAAAGAATCACATGACTAGGAGTCTAAAAGGAGAAAGCCCATGGCTTAGACTGAGTAACACTTGTATATCTGTAAATAGTTACTGTTCAGATATTCCTCTGTCTCAGCAACCATTACAACCAACATATATCATAGTGGCAGCTGTGAAGGACCCCAAAATCTCTGCAAATCAACTATAAAACATACAAAAAGAGATACATTCACAGATTCCGACCATGAGAGAGAAACATTGGATTGTGAGAGGCACAACAGCAAGGAGCAGAAGAGAGGATCAAATCTAGATCTAGATAATGAGTACATGGGACTTAATAGGATGGAGGGTTATAGGTAGACCTAAAAGGTAGGGATATGTTCGGCACAACTTGTGGGGCCGAAGGGCCTGTTTTGTGCTATAGTTTTCTATGTTTCTATAAGAGAAGTTTCCATTCTATATAGGGGTGACCCAGATGTCGAGAGTCAAACCAACAATCTACCAGCTACTGCAACTTTTACCAAAGACCAACAAAGTCAAAGCTAAGAAGTCCAAAGAGAGGCTGCCAATCTTCCAAGTCTGGTAAGAATACAATCCAGGAGAGCCGAGAAACCTCCAGACTGATTAAAACAATGAAGTCAGAGACTTTGAGGGAAAAGGGGAAGTATGTAAAATATATTTGGACAAAGACTTAGGGGGAGATGTAATATTAGGGTATTCAGGCTGAAGGGGTTAATGTGTGGGACTGATGGAACAATACCATTCACATGATGATGTAAGGGAATCACATGACCAGGAGTCTAAAAGGAGAAAGCTCATGTCTGCACCCAAGCAACCCCACATCTCTCCTTCCACCCCCCCCCCCCCCACTCTCAATTCCCCCATCATTGCCTGTGACAGTTAAAATTCCACCCATTGTCACGCAACAAGATTGAGAGCACAAGAGGTCAGGGAAGATCTGGTCACTAACTAATTCTGCAGATTTAGAAACATAGAAACGTAGAAAAACTACAGCGCAAAATGGGCCCTTCGGCCCCACAAGTTGTGCGGAACATATCCCTACCTTCGAGGCCTACCTATAACCCTTCATCCTACTAAGTCCCATGTACTCATCCAGGAGTCTCTTAAAAGTCCCTATTGAGTTTGCCTCCACCACCACTGACGGCAGCTGATTCCACTTGCCCACCACCCTCTGTGTGAAAAACTTTCCCGCCTTCACCTTTTATAGACCCTATTCCTTCACGTCTCATTCTTTTACTTTTCACATATTTATAGAACGCCTTAGGGTTCTCCTTAATCCTACCTGCCAAGGCCTTCTTGTGACCCCATCTGGCTCTCCTAATTTCCTTCTTTAGTCCCTTCCTACAAGCCGTATACTCATCTAGATCCCTATCTTCGCACATAGTACAAAATGTGCGTGAATGTGAGCATTAGCTGCTCAGATTGGGATTTAAGGAGGTGCATAAAGAGAGAAAGCTGCATGTTTGCTGGTCTGAGGAGTGTTGTGCAGGCGAATATTGGAAAAGTCCAACTTGGCACGTGAAAGTGTTATGCCTCTCATTATGTCCTTTCCCCAGACCCTTGACCTTGTTGAGTGCTCTAACCAGGTTGGAAGGAGCATATGCCTAATGGCTCCCTTGTCCTTTTCCATCCACACTACCTTGGTTGAGAGGGTGGCCTCTTCCTCCAGTCCTTGGCAAATATTTTATTTCAATTTCAGAAGTGTAGAGAGCAACAGAATCAGATCATAACATGATTATGGATGGAGAAAGTCAATTACCTGATCTTCGTTCATCAAGCCTACTTGATTCCCTCTTTTAAAAGTTGTATAACTGGTTTCTTTAAGCCTGGAAATGTTTGAATTCTGGATCAAGTTGAACTTTTTGATTCTGTGCTTGCCTCAACTTCCATTTCCTATATGTTTCCTCTGAGTTTTGGACAGGTCTCGCGATGTGCACTCCCCCTCATGCACTCTGACAGGATGACAAATAGAAGCAGAGAAAGTCACACCTGGAATACTCCCTGCTGCTTGTCGACCATTGGATGGTCACTGAAGGTGGCCTGTTCCAATTTCCGCAATCCGAGAGACATCAGACCATGTGACCAATAGAGGGATAAAAATGCAAAAAAGTAGTGAAGTACATAGAATACACTCAAAAAAATGAGAAAATAAGATTCAACTGAGATATAGGCCGAAATCTTCCATCTTCACTCATGGGTGGAACTTTCCAGTGCTGCTAAAAGTTAATGAAGTTTTGGTTGGAATGCTGAATTTTCCGTTCTTGCTTGCAACAGGCCATGGATGAGACCTGAGAATCCCACCCATTATGCAAGACGTTTCAGGAGGTTGGACAGCACCACCCTCTACACTGATGTGTTAGCCTGTTGCCTGTTGTCTTTTTATGAGTGGGAACATCTCAAAGGTAGAGCCTACCAGAGATCTGTCTTGGCTTATTGATCAAAATGTTTCTATCCCTGACAAGAATTTACCTCACTGATAATATTTGCCATTTTCAAAATGGATTGCGGCACAAGACTCGGGAATTTATGGCCCCGCTCATCCGAAACCGTGAAATCCCGTCCGAGGTCAGCAGACTTTTCCATTGTCTGTCCCTCGCCCGCTCCGATTCCTGTGGCGGGCAAGGCGGTAAAATTCCGGTCATAACGTCAGATCTTTTACAACTGAGTGAGCAAATGGCTGCAATAGGCGTCATTGTTAGTCCTCAGAGAACACAGGGACAAAGGTCCACTTACAGGAACTGCTGGCTGACTGTAGGGGGAGCCAAACCTTGCAAAAATATCAAGGTTGATTAAGCTTTTCCTATACTATGCCATCAAACACTCCCAGGTCTTGTGCAGTCTGGGAAACAATGTCAATCAAATAATTTTAAGCATTGCCAACTGGAGGAGCACAAGTTGATGCATACTAAACGAAAAGAGGGAGTAACCATTGTTGATCATGGGCTGTTAACAGGTTGTAACAAGATAACACTTCTGAACCAGCAAGATAGTTTACTAAAGGGTATTTTCTTTAAATTATTATTGTTGCAGTTGCCTAAAAATTTTTTTTTAGCCCAATCTGCTGCTCGGAACTTCCCATCTTATCATTAAAATAACAGCATTAAAGGTGAGTCCAAACTTCTGTAATGACGCTTTGACAGACTTGACATAACAAATGAATTTTGAAAATGGCAGCCTGAATTTATTCAAAAAGCCTTTCCACATGGCCAAGTGGTATTATCGCCAGACTATTAATCCAGAAACTCGTCTAATGTTCTGGGGCTCCGGGTTCGAATCCCACCACGGCAGATGGTGCAATTTGAATTCAATAAAATATATCTGGAATTAAGAATCTACTGATGACCATGAATCCATTGTCGAATGTCAGAAAAACCCATCTGGTTCACTAATGTCCTTTAGGGAAGGAAATCTGCCGTCCTTACCTGGTCTGACTTACATGTGAATCCAGATTCGCAATAATGTGGTTGACTTTCAATTGTCCTTTGAACAAGGGAGAACTCTGGTAACCTTGCAACAGTGTATGAGCAAACACTTAGCACTTCAGGGCAGAAAGGTAACAATTGTGTTTAAAGCAAGAAACATTTATCTAGCACCTCTCATAACTTTGAAACATCCCAAAGTGCTTTATGGCCAATGAAGTATCTTCTGAAGTGTCGTCACTGTTGAAATGTGGCAGGTCAATTCTTGCACATCTTAAGCTCCCACAAGCCAAGATATACTAACCACTAGATAATCTCCTTTTAAATCATGTGGATGGAGAGATCACTATCAGGCAGGACACCATCACTAAAAGTGAAATCGTATGAGCAGTGAGTGTTTAAATGAATTCAATTTGCACATTCAAATAATCTATTAGGGTCAGTCGATAATTAGGGTAAAATGGGGTACCCAGACAAGCGCTCCAATCCCGTGTGGATCAGCTGGCGGGGGTATTCGCAGACATCTTTAACCTCTCTTTACAACAATCTGAGCTCCCTATCTGCTTCAAGAAGATGACTATCATCTCTATACCAAAAGAAAAGCCAAGCAACGTGCCTTAATGACTATCGTCCGGTGGCTCTGACATCCATCATTATGAAGTATTTTGAAAGGTTAGTCATGGCACGAATCAATTCCAGCCTCCCAGACTGGATCCATTACAGTTCGCCATTCACCGCAAAGCTCTACAGCAGACGCCATCTCCCTGGCCTTGCACTCAACCCTGGAACATCTAGATAACAAAGACACTTGTGTTAGGCCCCTATTTGTTGCCTACAGTTCAGCCTTCAACACCATTATTCCTACAAAACGCATCTCCAAACTCCATGGCCTGGCACTCGGCTCCTTCCTCTGCGACTGGATCCTGAACTTCCTAACTCACAGGCCATAAACAGTAAGGACAGGCAACAACATCTCCTTCATGATCATCCTCAACACCAGTGCCCCAAAAGGCTGTGTCCTCAGCCCCTTACACACCTTATACACCTATGACTCTGTGGCCAAATTCCCCTCCAACTCGATTTTCTAGTTTGCTGATGATACCACCGTAGTGGGTCGGATCTCAAACAATGATGAGACGGAGTACAGGAAAGAGACAGAGAATCTGGTGAACTGATGTGCCGACAATAATCTCTCCCTCAATGTCAACAAAACGAAGGAAATAGTCATCAACTTCAGGAAGAGTAATGGAGGACATGCCCCTGTCTACATCAACGGGGATGAAGTGGAAATGGCTGAGAACTTCAAGTTTCTAGATGTCCAGATCACCAACAACCTGTCCTGATCCCTCCATGCCGATGCTATAGTTAAGGGAACCCACCAATGCCTTTACTTTCTCAGAAGATTAAGGAAATTTGGCATGTCCATTAAGACTCTCGCCAACTTTTACAGATGCATAATAGAAAGCATTCTTTCTGGTTGTACCACAACTTGGTATGTCTCCTGCTCTGTCCAAGACTGCAGAAACTACAAAGGGTTGTGAATGAAGCCCAGTCCATCACACAAACCAACATCCTATCCACTGACTTTGCCTACACTTCCCAATGCCTCGGAAAAGCAGCCAGCATAATCAAGCACCCCACGCACCCCAGACAAACTCTCTTCTACCTTCTTCCGTCAGGAAAAAGATACAAAAGTCTGAGGTCACGTACTAACACTCAAGAACAGCTTGTTCCCTGCTGCCATCAGACTTTTGAATGGACCTACCTCATGTTAAGTTGATCTTTCTCAACATCCTGGCTATGACTGTAACACTACATTCTGCACCGTCTCCTTTCCTTCTCTATGTATGATATGCTTTGTCAGCGCGCAAGAAACAATACTTTCACTGTATATTAATAAATGTGACAATAATAAATCAAATCAAATAAATCCTGTACTAGACCATGAACATCAAGGGCTGAATTTTTGTGGGAACCATTGGGTTTTTGGTTCAAAAACCTGTCTCCAGGAGAAACTGATAAAAATTAAAGTTTTCTCATGGGGGCTCCCATCATTTGCACAAAACAAGTTTCTTGTAAATCTAAGGGCGGAGAGCAGGCTATTGAAACTGAAGAGCCAATCAGAGACCTTCTAGCTTGAGTGGAGCATCATCTATGGTACAAGGTAAATTGCAGGGAGGGCACTTCGGCAAGAAGGTGCTCACTCTCAGCCACTGTTTAAAGAAAGATAGATAAAAAAAGGACACAAAAAGCAGCAGTGTCACCACTGTGTAAGGTTGCCAAACCTCTAGGGTTGGCCTGGAGTCTCTGAGAATTGAAGATCCATCTTCAGGACTCTGCTCTGCGAAACCCACCAACTTTGGGTGGGGCCTAAAATTCAGCCCCAGGTTTATGATTAATGCTGGACTATCTGCACTGGTGCAGATTCACCAACAGCCTACCATGCTCGAAACCTATTCTCACCAACAAATTCCTGACAGTCCGGCACCTATTCTGCTCACTTCATTGCCTAGAAAGCATTTCTCCCTCATGTGACCAGCCAATATTTTGAAATATAGCCAATGGGGAATCCAGAGTGACAACAAGTCAAACATAGAAACATAGAAGATAGGAGCAGGAGGAGGCCATTTGGCCCTTCGGAGCCTGCTCCACCATTCATCACGATCATGGCTTATCGTCCAACTCAATAGCCTAATTCTGCTTTCTCCCCATAATCTTTTACCCCATTTGCCCCAAGTGCTACATCTGGCTGTCTCTTGAATACATTTAATGTTTTGGCATCAACTACTTCCTGTGGTAATGAATTCCACAGGCTCACCACTCTTTGGTGAAGAAACAAACTCTCCCTTCCCCTTAGAGTAAAGCTGAAGGTTGATGGCACTGCATGACTCTCTTTCCTCCCCCCAAACCAATAGGGATTCAGATCAATATCACCCCCTCCCCACACGACCACCCCAATATCTTTTACATAATTATGAAATTTAGTAATTTAAAACAAAACACAAAACAAAAAAAAATGTTAACTATGTTTCTTAAAAATAAATTGCAGGATGTGAGACATTAAAAGAAGTGTCTCAATACCATAATATTCCCTTTAAAAATGAGAATTGCAAACAAATAAAAGCAATATATGAAATGTTAGAGAAAGTGATTAGTTATCTATGAACAGACCGTGGGCTGTTGGGCTGGTGTTCATGCTCAATGTTCCCTGCTTCATCAAGAACAGCAGTGTGCTGGTCAAACTGGAACAGAAATGGAAGTGGACAATTTTCACAATGTTAGTTGTCATGCTGGTTTCCCAACACTTCCGACATTCAGCAATCTTGCTCAGGAAGGTGGAAGTGGGACCCAATAACCCACCCAATCCACATCAATGTCCAGTTGAGCTGGTGGCTGAGCTTCCTGTCAGCTCATTAAAGGCTTGTTTCCATTTTTGTGGATAGGTCCAGGTTGCACAATGGATCAGGAACAGTCCAAGTAGGAATAAGTAGCAACACATCAGGTAGCTGGTCATGGCTGCTCCATTCAATGAGATGGGTTCATAAAAGTGTGCATTGCTGAGATGGGCATTCGTTGATTTAACTGAGGACTTCCAGACAACTACTGTGATTGTCTTCACATATAGGAGCACCAAATTAACAGCGTCAAGACCTTTTTGAACTTTATCCTTTTTCAAAATGTGCCCCTTTACACCAACCTCTGCAGGGACCTTATTTGTCCTTGTGTGTGTGTGTGTGTGTGTGTTGTGATTTTAAAAGGTGTAAATCATTACACTCTCAGTTTAAAAAATTATATGTTAACCAGTTTTGTAACTTGTTTTTAAGAATAATTTCTGTTTCATAATAAATCAATTATTCTAAGATTATTGAAAGAAGCTCGGTTAAACTCTCTTTTATTCTTGGTCTAGCAGCAGCGAGGGTAAACTATTTTGGTGAGTGAAATAAATATTTGCAGTTATGGTATGACCTGTGGAGTAGTGGGGCTGGATAAGCTGTACACTCCTCCCATCATGGTCATAACAATGCTGTTTAAAAATGTTTAATTTGGATAGTTCATAAGTTGCATCCTAATTCAAACTGAGGAATTTTGTGGAATTACTGACACTATCCCTTTGATCTTCCTTCCCCTATAGTATCTGGGATACATTTTGCTGTAACCGCTTTCACAAGCTTTACTGAAGCTTTATTTGGCTCTCCCTTGTTCACTATTGATCTGGCTCACACCCTGGTCACTCGCCATTCTCGACTGAGCTAACCCAGTGCTAGTCCTCTCTACGTACTGTCCCGCTCACAAAACTGGCAGTCTGTGCACTGCAAACTCCGCGCAAAGGATCCAGCTGCTTACCAGCTCTTTATCTGTGCACTGTTCTGGCATCGTGTCTTCAAAGCTTTTCCGTGTTGTCCACATGCTGCGTTTTCAACACTCACAAATGCTGTGATTTCATATATTCCAAATAACTCATTCAGCAGGAAGCTTTTGTGAGTTTAGAATAAAGGTTATTTGTTCTTACACACTTACCCCGCATTAATACAATGACGCACATAGGCACACATGTATGTACACACACAGTCACATTTATAGATTACAGCTAATCCAGTTGCTAAATTATGATTTCTAATCTCCCACGTGGTAGGCCTGTTCTCCGACGTGGCAGACCACTCCACACATCTACTCACCATCAGTGTCACTAACTGGTTAATGCTACAGAGGGTTGCATGTTTCTGTCAATGTCAGTGCACTCTTCCTGCATGCACTCCTATGTATGGCTCTCCAAGCGGTTGGCCACAATCTCGGCACGGTAGCACAGTGGTTAGCACTGATGCTTCACAGCTCCAGGGACCTGGGTTCGATTCCCGGCTCGGGTCACTGTCTGTGTGGAGTTTGCACATTCTCCTCGTGTCTGCGTGGGTTTCCTCCGGGTGCTCCGGTTTCCTCCCACAGTCCAAAGATGTGCGGGTTAGGCTGAATTGCCCTTAGTGTCCTGAGATGCTTAGGTTAGAGGGATTAGTGGGTAAATATGTAGGGATATGGGGGTAGGGCCTGGGTGGGATTGTGGTCGGTGCAGACTCGATGGGCCGAATGGCCTCTTTCTGTACTGTAGGGTTTCTATGATTTCTATGATCTCATGATGGAACTCATGTGTTCAGAACCCTGGGCCGTGATGGTGCAGATGAGCTGAATGGAGGCCTCTGTTCTCAGCCCATGGTTCCACACTATTTCAGGAACTCCTGACATGGGGCACACCTCTTCTACTGCTGATTAAAGTAGAGCCACCTTGCTAGTGCAACAGGGCTGTGTCAGGCCTCCATCCTCCAGGGGTGGTTGGGAGGTGGGGTGGAAATGACCTATAGCTTCCTCTGCCTTTCTCACCTCTTCTGTGCACTCATGACATGCTCTTCGTCCAGTGTGACAGGCTTAATGACCCACCAATGTGAGTGCATCTGCGCTGGTGCATTTGAATGATGTGACACTTTTAACTTTGCGACATCCACCTCTTCAGAGGGCTCCAGTGATTTTGCTGCAGCACTGGCATAATCCCCCTCTACAACCAGGCCTGCGGGAGATATAAAAGGCAGCTGAAGTTTTGGCTCACTGTTGGCTGAGGAAGAATGTACTCCATCTCCTTCACCTACAGATTTCAATATCTTTACGCCCTCTCCTCCAGGTTTCCCACCTCTCCATTGCCCAACGCCACCTTCGGAATGTCCAGTGCTGCCTCCTCCATTCTAACAAGGGTAGGAGGCTGGGGGCGGGCACTCTACAGTCTGTACAAACCATCTTAACTGGAATTGTGTGCCCTCTTCTCCTGCAAGGACAAAAGGGAAGGAGATATAGCAGTAACTCTCACCAATTCCAGCAGCTGATGTAGATTAAAAGCTGCATTTATTATTGCTGCCAGCTTCTCAGTAGTGCTAAATATTTGAGCCTGGCTGACAGGTCAGTTATTGTCCTGGGGACACATTTCTCCAAGGTGCAGGAACATCATGTACCCTCAGGTTGCTCAACTGGTGTGTCTGCTTGTGGCTGCAGATCTGGAAGCCTGCCATCTATGTGTCAGGCAGCACCTTGCCAGAACAAAGAAGCGCATTGAACCTCTTACAGCACTGCACCCTGGTCCTCTGGATCACACAGCAGAGGCCAGCCAGCCTGCTGAGTTTGGCTGGGTGGCCTTTTCCTGTCACCCTACAGGCCCAAGACCTCTCACCTTTCTTGTACTGCCTCCAGCATGACCTTGAGGATGGAATCGCTAAAGCTCGGGGCAGCCATTTTATGGCCTCTGCTCTCTCCTTGTATCACAACACAGCTGCTACAGTAATGGTGGCCACATGCCTTCAAATCAAGCCCGCACTTTCAGACACTCCTGTCCTCTGCTTGCACCCACCACCATTAATTGTCTGCCAAACCCACTTTCTTTCCAATTGGGGCCCTCTCAGTGGCAATCAGGACCATTGGCTGCTTCCCGTTCAGAGCAGGGTCAGGATCCAGAACCCCGGTCCTGAGCATAAACAGAAAATCCAGCCCCAAGTGTCTAGTTTCATTAGCATTGCTCTGGGCTGCAGGAAATTATATAATCGCCACAGTGCAGAAGGAGGCCATTTGGCCCATCAAGCCTGCACCAACAACAATCCCACCCAGACCCTATCCCGTAACCCCA
Source organism: Mustelus asterias (assembly GCF_964213995.1). Taxonomy (NCBI): domain Eukaryota; kingdom Metazoa; phylum Chordata; class Chondrichthyes; order Carcharhiniformes; family Triakidae; genus Mustelus; species Mustelus asterias. The sequence continues at coordinate 95,871,745 of NC_135804.1, forward strand.
TGTGTTTACCCTGCTAATCCCCCTGACACTAAGGGTCAATTTAGCATGGTCAATCAACCTAACACGCACATTGAATCAGAGGGCAGAGGGCTAAAAAAAGATTGTGTCGTGAGATTGTGTGTGAGATTGATTGTGTCGTGAAAGAACGGGGCAGCACGGTGGCAAGTGGTCACCACTGCTGCCTCACAGCGCCAGGGACCCGGGTTCAATTCCCGGCTTGGGTCATTGTCTATGCAGAGTCTGCATGTTCTCCCCGCGTCTGTGTGGGTTTCCTCCGGGTGCTCCGGTTTCCTCCCACAGTCCAAAGACGTGCTGGTTAGATGCATTGGCCATGCTAAATTCTCCCTCAATGCGTCCAAACAGATGCCGGAGTGTGGCGACTAGGGGATTTTCACGGTACCTTCATTGCAGTGTTAACGTAAGCCTACTTGTGACAAATAAATAAACTTAAATGTTTGCTGTATCAGCCTTAAGCAGCTCCCAACATCCAGGCCATGAATTGCATCAGCTAAATCATGGGAACGGACTATTTGCTTAATCTCTCAGCCTGTCTCAGGTTACTGGAAATGTAGAGAAATGGTAACGATGGGGGTGTGGGAACCAGAGAGATGATATCATTGGTCACTTGGCCTCTAGGAACAGTCTAATGTTTAAAATCTGAAAGCACAAACTGACTTGTATTCTGATCCATGAGCAGTTGTAACCTTCTTATATTTATCCCAATAACCATTCTTCATTTGTGTAATTCATCTAATAAACCAGTGTGCAGGGGAGGGAAGAGGGGGGAATCTAAGCTCACTTGTGCTCTCACCTGACAATCACAAATATTATCTTTCTACCAGGGATCACTGGTCAGTTTCCTGATTGCTCACTTCATGAGTAATTGCTATGAACCCAAGGTGCCTGAAAATGTGGATCGCACTATCCCATGGAATGTTTGAAGCACATTGATGTATTTAAGATGCGTACATCAGATTGTGAAGAAATAGTTAGTGTCCATCTTTTGTTGGCCCAAAAAGGTGACCCCAGTCTGACCAAACAAAAACTTTCACAAGTGTCCCTCTTAAAGCACCACTAATAATTAAACTAAAAAATATGCCAAAATAAACATCAAATCTCATGAAAACAAAGATATACCTTCCCTGGTATGTTTATTGGTATACAATAAATGAAATTATTGTAATAGAAATAAAATGCTACGGGTGCCAGAAAATACTGGAAATACTCAGCAGGTCAAACAGCAGAGTCATCATGACCTGCAACTCTGTCTCTCTCTCTCTCTCCACAGATGCTGTCTGAGTATTTCCAGGATTTGATTGTTGTCTCTTGCGGTGCCCACTGGTAGTGTGCTGGTAGGCACTGCAGTAATTCGAGTGGGAGGAGGCTCAAGTGGAGTGGATGCACTGACTAGACAAAGAGGTTGAGTGGCCTATTTCTACCAAGTTCTATAAAATCATGTCCGATCACTTACATTGTGGGCTAAATGAACCCCGTGACATAATTTTCTAACCAGTTTCCCTTCTTTTCCTCAAAAGAATACTATAGCAATTTACTGCACAAATGAAAATCTATTATTTAACAACGTCACAAGCCTTTTGAGATTTATTGGAAATCTTTGTAATAATTAATGTAATATCTGAACAATTCACTGGTCCCTCCCTTTGCATTCCGTAGTAAGTAGTCTCACAACACCACGTTAAAGTCCAACAGGTTTATTTGGTAACATGAGCTTTCGGAGCGCTGCCCCTTCATCAGGTGAGTGCCAATAGAATTCCATAGAATCTCTACAGTACAGAAGGAGGCCATTCAGCCCATTGAATCTGTACCGATCACAATCCCACCCAGGCCCTATTCCCATAACCCCACATATTTACCCTGCTAATCTCCCTGACACTGGGGAGCAATTTAGCTTGGCCAATCCAGCTAACCTTCACATCTTTGGACTGTGGGAGGAAACCGGAGCACCTGGTGGAAACCCACGCAGACACGGGGGAAACATGCAAACTCCACACAGACAATGCCCTGAGGTCGGAATTGAACCTGGGTCCCTGGCACTATCAGGCAGCAGTGCTAACCACTGTGCCACCATACCACCAGCTGCTTCTATTCACACCATGTGAAATGTGTAATATCCCAGTAACAATTCTCCCCTACTTTAGTAGATCAAAACTGACAGGGTGGCTGCTTTGTAGAACAGCTCCATTCAGCCTGACCCTGAGATTCAAGTAGCCTGTCCTTTTCATGCTCCACTTCCTCCCTCTCTGTCCTTGGCTTCCTACTGTCCCAATGAAACTCAACATAAGCTCAAGGGACATTTTTCAGTTTGACACTTTACAGCCTTCCGGATTCAACATGGAGTTCAACAAATTCCAATCATAACATCTGCCCCATTTCTTTCAAACAGCACTTCTGCTGGTGATTCTGCTGTTGCTATTTCCTCCAGACTCAACTTTTGTTTCTTTATTTGTCCTGGTGTCAGTGTGGCAGGAGCCATTTGGGCCATAAAGTGCGGCTGCCAGAATTTTACTAGTAGCTGGACACCACCCTCACCACACGTGGAGGTTGCCAACTTCTTGGAGACTGTCTATCTGTAGCCGCTCGGTGGAGATGGGGGGAGGGGGGAGTGGGGGAGTGGGGGGGTGGGGGGGGGGGAAGGAGGGGAGGGGAATAATTGGAGAACAGTATCTCTATTATGATTGAGAGTGAGCAGAATATAATATTCCAGTTGTATTGGAGTGATGTCACCTGCAATGGCTGTAACAATAAGGTAGTAAAGATGCAACACATTTCAATGTGAATCAAAACAGACCATTATTGATTATCATAAAAATCCATCTGGTTCACTAATGTCCTTTAGGGAAGGAAATCTGCATCCTTACCTGGTCTGGCCTACGCACGACTCCAGACCCACAGAAATATAGTTAACTCTCTAAAAAATGTCCCAGAGGGTAATTAGAGATGGGCAATAAATGATGGCCCAGCCAGTGATGTCCACAGCCATGAAAGAATTTAAAAGAACTCAACATGGTGTTTTCTAGACTGAAGAATAAAAACAAAGTTTGGAATATATGCTGCTATTTTACATTTTAATTGCATGTAACCTCTTCCAAGATGGACGATTTTATTCAGGTTGCTTTATTCCTATGGAAATATTACTAACTGGACCCAGTAAGAAGAGCCCCAGCTGTCCAGGTTCCCTTGCTACTGGAATTGGAGTTGGATCCTGTGGTGGATTTACGGATTCCTTTTGGTTGTGTAAATCCAGTCCGGGTTTTCCCTCTGTTGGTGGCTGCTCATTGAGCTGGGTGTGCACAGATATCTGTGCAGAGATCCTGTTAGGTTGGGTGTGAGGACAAGCTGTGAAAGTTTTCCTACTGAGAGTAACAATGTTTTGGAATGGTGGCTTCCTCTCAACACCTGATGCAATTGATCAGAGAAGGTAAAAGTTTCTTTGTGCTGATTGTTATACTGATGCTGGATGTTTAAGCTTAATTGTTACTTGTGTGAATCCATGTTTTGGAATTTTTGTTTCATTTTAGAGGAAGCCAATAATCCGTCCTGCCCTAAAAAAAAACACGCATTTAGAGCCTGAGTTATTTTTGTTTCAGTAGCTGGTTGGATTTCTTTCTACCATGTCTGGTTTTTTTTTTATCAAGTGAGTGCTTTATGGTAATGTCAGCACTCTGACTATACAATAGCTAGTTAGATTCAGAGAAAAGTAACTATCTCCCGTCTAGTTAAATATCTTTTCCTGCCCCAATCCCTTCTCAGCCAGTGCTGTTTGGTGATTTATTTGCGTTATTATTGCTAGGGTTTGAGCATGTTGTTTCCCTGGTGAAACGTACAGAGGTAACACAGAAACAGGGTGAGGCCATTCAGCCCCTCCAGCCTGTTCTTCCATTGAGTTGGATTATGGGTGGCATGGTGGCACAATGGTTAGCATGCTGCTACACAGTGCCAGGGACCCGGATTCAATTCTGGTCTTGGGTCACTCACTGTCTGTATGGCGTTTGCACGTTCTCCCCGTGTCTGTGTGGGTTTCCTCCGGGAGCTCTAGTTTTCTCCCACAGTCCAAAGATGTGCAGGTTAGATTGATTGGCCATGGTAAATTGCCCTTTAATGTCAGGGGAGACAAGCAGGGTAAACACATGTGGTTACAGGGATTGGGTTTGGGTGGGATTGCAGGCTCCATGGGCTGAATGGCCTCCTTCTGCACTGTAGGGATTCTATGATTGGCCTGTACCTCACCTCCTTATCCATTGTTGTTCTGTATCCCACTACCCTTATCACAAAAATCTAACTTGGCCTTCAATTTCAATTGACCAAGATGTACATTTTGGGAGGTGAGTTCCAGTTGTAACGCAACCATTTGAGTAAAGCTGTGTTTCCTGATTTCATCACTAAATGGTCTAGCTCTAATTTTACGATGATACCCTATTGTGCTGGATTCCACCACCAGAGGAAATAGTATCCCTGTCTCTCCTCTCTTCAGTCCCTTCATAAATGTTAATTATCTTGGTTAGATCACCACTAAACCCTCTCAGCCCAAGGGGATAGATGTTAAGTTTATACAAATTGTCCTCCTGATTTAACCCTTTTAATACCTGGTACAATTCCAGTGAAGCTGAGCTATGCTGCTTCTCAGATCATTATATCCTCCTTGAGGTCTGGGGCGCAAAGATGAATGAGATACTCCAGGTATGGTCTGAGCAAGGTTAACAGCAACTGGAATAATAAAATATATTGGCTAGGAAAGCTGTAAATGAGCAATGGTAGACCGCCAAAGCAGCGAGAATTTGGGTACAAAACAAACTTATTCCATTAAGGGAGAGCGGCGGAATTTCCTGCAACATAGAAAAGGAGGTTTAAGATGCATGTTACGTAGAGAATACAAGCAGAAAACAAGCAGAATGCAGAGAGTGCAATGGGAAAATGATATGAAAGAGCGAGTGTATGAGAAAGGATTAACAGGTTACATGACTTGGAACCCAGTTTTTCTTTATAAACATATCCTTCTTTGGCGATCACTATCTAACGAGTTTGATTGTCCATCCAAGAAATTCCGTGTCACTGGTCATGGGTTCTATGGGTCCTTGCGTGGCTCATGAACCCGATCTCTGACTGCACATTTTTCAGATGTTTCCTGGAGGTGGGATTGATCCTTGGATTTGTGATTGCTGACATTCCTTTCTCGGGTTCCTTTCGGAACCTCATCTTATCGTCGGGTGTTCTGAAGAATTGTGTCCCTTCAATCAGGTAAGTTTCTTCTGAGCGAGAGTCTTCCGAGCATTGACGTCTATGTTGCATTACTTGAGGTAAGCCTTCAGGGTGTCTTTGAAGCGCTTCCTTTGTCCTCTTGTCCAGATTAAACTCCATCTGCAGACAGATGGGGCTAAAGGGATCAAGGAATATGGAGGGAAGACAAATTCAATAAAGAGCAGACAGAGAGCAGTTGGGGGAAGAAGGCTGTGGTTATATCTTCTGGAGTGGAAAATCCAAGGAACAGTCCATGATGTATGGACTTGGATTCACCATCAAGAACAAACTCGTCAACCGACTCTCAGAGCTTGAGCCTTCCTTAAGCTGGGAGATGATTTGCTTTGGCATCCTGAGAATTTGGCAACCCCAAGGAGTTGATTTTGGATGATCATGGCATCCAGCAGTCATGTGCAATGGTCATTACATTGGTGATGAGAACATCCTTTTGGCTTCGGGATCAGAAGATGACGTGGTTGATCGTGTGCTAGTGCTTTGATTGTGGATGTCTCCAGAAGGTCTTGAACTTGTCTTTTAAGTGGAACAATGTTAGTGATGTCAATCTGGTGTTCCACAGATTTAGTGGGCAGGAGAACACTGTTGTAGTTGCATTTCCCAACTCCGTCCTTTCCAATGGATCCTTTCCAGAGTTGGGAGTCCTTTCCAACCCTGAAGTTGAAGTCCCCAAGGAGGATGATCTTATCTTCCTTACAAATGTTGGAAAGAATATGGCAGGTCTGTCATATGATGAGAGACTAAGACTAGGATTGTATTAATTGGAGTTTAGAAGAGTAAGAAGGGATCTCATAGAAACTTATAAAATTCTAACAGAGTTAGACACGTAGATTCAGAAGATATGTTCCCAATGGTGGGGAGTCCAGAACTAGGGGTCATAGTTTGAGGATAAGGGGTAAAACCTTGAGGAGTGAGGTAAGGAGAAATTTCTTCACCCAGAAGGTGGTGAATTTGTTGAATTCACTACCACAGAAAGTAGTTGAGGCCAAAACTTTTTGTGTGATTTCAAGAAGAAATTAGATATTGCTCTTGGGGCTAAAGGGATCAAGGAATATTGAGGGAAGTCGGGATCAGGATATTGAATTTGATGATCCACCATGATCAAGGTGAATGGTGGAGTAGGCTCGAAGGGCTGAATGGCCTGCTCCTGCTAGTTTATATGAGAATATGCTGTCCAGGGTGAAATAGAAGTCTTCTTTGGAATCATCATCAGCTTCAAGGGTTGGGGCATAAGCACTCACGACCATTGCCTGCTGGTTCCTGGCAAGTTGTAGTTGGAGAGTCAGGAGGTATTCATTGATGCTGACAGGGAGCTCTGAGAGTCGGTTGACGAGTTTGTTCTTGATGGTGAATCCAAGTCCACACATCATGGACTGTTCCTCGGATTTTCCACTCCAGAAGATATAACCACAGCCTTCTTCCCCCAACTGCTCTCTGTCTGCTCTTTATTGAATTTGTCTTCCCTCCATATTCCTTGATCCCTTTAGCCCCATCTGTCTGCAGATGGAGTTTAATCTGGACAAATGCGAGGTGATGCATTTTGGAGGATCAAATTTAGGTGTGAATTATTCTGTAAATGGCAGAACTCTTAGGAACATTAACCTACAGAGGGACCTGGGCGTGCAGGCCCACAGTTCCCTAAAAGTGGCAACACAAGTGGCCAAGGCGATTAAGAAGGCAAACGACATGTTTGCCTTCATCTTTCCAGACATTGAAGACAGGGCAGGGACGTCAATATTGAAGTGTTTGAGTTCATGGACAACTAGGGCAGTTCTCCATTCTGGTTGATTGTTCTGCTCGTTTTCCATGAAGGTTCGTACATTCCAGTTCTGAGATTGAGTTTAACTTTGATTTTGTAACCACAGGTTGATGAGCCTGCTGGATGTGGTTTACCAGCCAGATTGCAGACAGAACAGACTATTTTTAGGGCACCGTTCCTAGCCCTTTCCCAGTGCAGGTGAGCTGAGTGGATCCTGAAGAGGGCTGCTCAGTTGTGAAGAAAGCTGCTCGTATTCCAAGAGCAAAATGGCTGAATCAAACTCCACTGCCCACATGCCAGTCCGAAGCTAGGGACTTCCAGATTGCACAGTCCTGTCACTGCTCGCTGTTCACCGCAGGGCCTTTCTGAGTGGGGGGGTGTATTGGTTTCCTCTAGGTAGATGCCTCCTGCGGGACTTCCTGTAACGTAGGAATGCAATTGCACATCATCAGATGCACGACCCTTGATGCGAGGTAGGTCCAGTTCTTGTGGCAAGGGAACCCCTGGCTTGGGATCTACCTACTGCTGCAGCCTTCATTCGTCAATGCAGCCATTGATATTGCACGAATATCTGCCACCTGATCCGCCATTGAGGACTTTTTGTTTGGATTGTACTTTGTCCTGTTCCTGCCCTCCAACTTTAGCATAGTGGGTGACCTTGCCTGGAGTTAAGATTCTCGATGGCATCTCTCTTGGGATCAATGGAACACTCAACCATGGCAAGGTGGCAATCCATGGAAAGATGCAAATGTATGAAAAGTAACAGGAAAGTGAGGGGACCAATAAATGAAATCTTGTGCAAGCAGAGGGCATGACTAAGCTCCTGAGTCTGTCTTCACAAAAGCAGAGGATGAGGTTAATGCTGCATTAGAAAAGTGGCAAGGAAAGATACAGGATAGTATAAAATAGATAAAAATAGTTTGGCGTCAACCCAAAGTTAACAACTCACCCTGTCCAGATATACTTTCAAAGTTGTTGAAGGAAATTGGGATGGATTCAGAAGCTATTTGAGTGGTGTCAGAGAAGCGGAGGATTGCAACTGTTCAAAAAGAGGAGACGGAAAATCCTGGTAACTACAAGCCAATCTGTTTAGTGTGAGTGGGAAAACCACTAAAGACTGTTATTGAAGGCAAGGTTCATTCTCATTTGCGGGTTAATGAGGGGCAGCCGAAATGAATTAATGCAGTAAATGTTGTATCTATGGATTTTCAAAAGGCATTTGACCAAGTACCCCATGAAAGGCTTAATTGTAAAATAGAAAACATGGGGCGGGGTTTTCTCCCACTCTGCGGCATGTTTCCTGGTGGAGGAGAGCCAGTGCATGCTTGCTGGCAGTGGGATCATACGGTCCCACCGCTGTCAACAGGTTTTTCCATTGACTGCACGCCTCGCTGCCAGGAAATCCACAGTGGGGGTGCGCAGTTGGCAGGACAGTCAGCTCCTGCTGGCGTGGACAGTAGCAAAATGTCAGCAACTGTATTAAAGAAACGCTTGTGACATTGACTAAAGTAGAGGCAGAGTATAGTAGTGAACAAATGTTTTCAGTCCTGTGGGTGCCTTAGGGGTCAGTATTAGGACCATTTTGCCACTTGTGTACATACAGACCAGGGTCAAGAGTTCGGATTTTGGGTCAGGACCTTGATGATGGGGCAAATAGAAGTCAAGATCCTGCACCAAGCAGTGATTTTTTTTTTCCCAAATTGGCTACTTAATGGTCAGCGGATGGGTGTGCCATCCAAGGATTTTTAAAATTCACTCATGGGATATGGGTGTCACTGGCTAGGCCAGCATTTATTGCCCACCCCTAATTGCCCTTGAGATGGTGCTGGTGGTGAACTGCCTTCTTGAACTGTTGCAGTCCATGTGATGTACCTACACCACATGTATCAGTGGTCGAGGGAGTGAATGTTTGTAGATGGAGTTCCAATCAAGTGGGCTGATTGGTCTTGGATGGTGTCAAGCTTCTTAGTGTTGGAGCTGCACTTAACCATGCAAGCAGAGGGTATTCTGTCACCATGGATGACCAGAGATATTCAGGATACAATGAGAAGGAAAAGAAAGGTTTTTAAAAACTACAAGAGGAGCAAATCAGTGAGGTGTAGAAAGTGCAGGGTGGAGCCCACTTTCAGGGAGCCATGTACTTGAACCCCAAGGTTCCTCTGTACATCAGTGCTGTTGAGGGTCCTGTCATTAACTGTATACTTACCCTTAACACTTCATCTCCCAAAGTGCAGTACCTCACATTTGCCTGGATTAAACTCCATCTGCTGTTTCTCTGCTGACAAAACCATTCACCCATTTTTAACATTGTTCCTAAGGGGAAATTGGTTTACCACCTGGTTTCCAGGAACCGATTGTGTTACAAGTCCGAGGACTGCCTGTATTACAAGAGCCTAATTTGCCCTCCCCTAAAAACCCCCATTCTAGCAGCAGTCATTAGAGAGCAATGGAAAATTTGGCTGAGTTCTTTTCCTTTGGTACCCTGGGGAAGCTGTGATCAATTATACACTAATTGCTGTTCAACCTTGGATCAACTAACAATATAGAGATTGACTGACTCATAGTCTGTGTGGTCCAATATCTTTAAAACTTTATACCTTTAAGATTTGATTATTTGTAAAGACTGCATTCCAATCATTATTCTGTAAATTGAGTTTGTGTCTCTACGTTTGTCCCTGTTTGTGAGCATTTCTCCACTCCACCTGACGAAGGAGCAGCGCTCCGAAAGCTAGTGGCATTTGCTACCAAATAAACCTGTTGGACTTTAACCTGGTGTTGTTAAACTTCTTACTGTGTTTACCCCAGTCCAACGCCGGCATCTCCACATCATGGTCCAATATCTCGCACAGCATTGTATTTACCCCAAAGCATTGATGGAACTCCATAGGTTTATAATTAGTACACTCTGGAGGGATTCCTGTTTGTCCGTATGCTGTTGTATCTTTGTCAGTATCTGAGAGTGACTGCTGCTATAATTCTTCCTTTGCCCTTGACCTAGGAATTGTAGCCAACCTCTATTTTATCATCTACTTCTGCTCTATCTTAAGTGGTTTTGAACATTGTCACTGTTGGTGAAAATTAAGAGCAAATCATCTTCAAGCCCTTTTCGAAAATCAAATAATATACACTCTTTGTTTTTTAAACATTTGTGCTGTTGGTTCCCTCCAGCATGAGGAAGTTGGGTTAGTATCAAAAACTAATCGCTGAGATGGTTCTTACTGCATACAGCATCCGTACTGACAAAGAAGATGTTTGCGTGATGCTATATTTATTTAAATCATTCTATGTATGGAGGGATGTGCTTGGGTAGTTTGCTGTTCAGATAACCTCCTTGCCTTGGTGTTCTGTTTCTAGTCCGTTGAGTATCATTTTTTTCCCTCTGATCTTTCTCTTTTTAAAGACACTGATTACTGCTTTACATTTGTACAGGTCATTGCTCTATTTTTTCCAGTAGCCAGTTTTCATTTTTTATTTGATTTATTATTGTCATGTACTGGGATACAGTGAAAAGTATTGCTTTGTATGCTATCCATACAAATCATACCATACATAGCTCTGGTGCCATCTTGAAACATGGATATGGTCAATCCGCAGTGAGATCAGTAACACATCCCCATTCTCTCTCCACTCCCTGGGCGGAATTTTACTGGCACGTCCGCCCGAAGTTTAGTATGATCCCTTGTGAGACCAACGGATAATGCCATTCTCCCAGTCACGCCTGCCACCGGAATCTGGGCTGGCGTGCTGGTAAAATTCCAGCCCCTGTGAGTCTCGCTATGCAATGTCAGCAGATTTGAGAGGATTGGAGCTGAGCTTGATTTTTGTCTTTATTCAGCAGCAAGTTACTAGATGTGAAGTGGCGCTGGAATCTTGGTCGATTTTGTGCTCTCCCTTGCACCCCAGCAGGGATGAGTCAGTCAGGCTAGTTGCAGCGCGGCGAATTGAGCAGAGATCAATTATTTGGACACTTGTGATTTGTACCACCTCACTGCACTTCTGGGCCACAACCTGAAAATTCTTGTCATGCTAGGAACAACCGAGCAAAGAAGTTGGGGAAACAGATTAAAGACAATATTCTCATGGCAAATAGCTCTCTTAACAGGAGAGTTTTAAAACATGTTCTCATAAATTTCCAGCAATGTCTCCTAATTGCATTTCCTGTCTATGTGTAAAAATATCAAGACCACAAGATTGAAAAGGAAGTTGAGCACAAATTGGTTCATCACGGCATCTAAGAAGACATTTGATTCCATTGCCCTCCCAGGAAGTTCATTAGAAATTACTATTTGGGCAAAGTATTCAAGGAATATTTGACCCTTTTTTTTCAGTGTGTGCCATGCCTCACACTCGCTCATAGCAAATGTCAACTTTTGTTCTATTCACTTTATTGCATATTGAAACAATAGGTGCACACTGGGGTGTGGTGAATGAACAAATTCTATTTATAATTCTGTGAGATTACAAGATCACATTTTAATATACTCTCAACTCTCTTTATTCGAGATCTTTAAATGCTGTCCATTGTGCAACAGATTTGGCAACCATGCCTTTGGTCCCTTCATCCAAGACATTTATATAAATGGTAAAATAATGAGGCCCCAGCACTGATCCCTGTGGCCTCACCACTTGTTACATCTTGCCACCCAGAAAAAGAAATATTTATGCCTACCCTCTGACTTCTGAGAGGAAATTTGCTAAAATGGTACCTCGGATGAGTGATTTCAGTTATGGAGAAAAATGAGAGAAACTGGGGGCTATTCCCCTTATAGCAGAGAAGATGAAAGGGAGATTTGACAAGTGTTGAAAGATTTTGATTGAGAAAATGATTCCAGTAGCAGGAGGGTCAGTAACTGGAGGATCCAGATTTGGGATAATTGGTAAAATAACCAGAAGCAACGTAAGGAAAAATATTTTTGTGTAGCAAATTGTTACGATCTGGAATATTTTACTTGAAACAGTGACTTAAACACATTTAACAACTTCCAATAGGAAATTGGATAAATACTCCCAAGTGGGGAGATTTGCTGGGCTATGGAGAAGGTGAATGGGTCTAATGGGTTAGTTCTTTCAAAGAGGCAGCATGGACACAATGGGCCGAAGGTCTCTCCTCTAATTCTATAATACCTGGAATTTACTAGAAACAAGAAGAAAGTTCAATGCAGCAATAATGAATCAAATGTCAACAAAAAATTGAGTGGTGGTCTATTGATGACTGGTTATTGTGATGTTCTGGGAGACTAAGCTCGATCAAATTAGAATTGATACATTAATATGAACTCACCAGTAGATCTCTGCTATTGAACGTGACTGCATGCCGGTGTTATTTGTGTTAAATGTTTTTGGTTTGCAGTCAGTTAGGTAAGGCAATTTATTAACTACCATCTTGTTACAACATCTGGCAAGATGTCACATGGATATATATATATAGATTTCAAATAGTATAAATTGAATTGATCTGTTTAATTTTGGAGTTGGAAACTCACAAAGCTGTGTTACGCTTAGTGGTGAGATCCCGAATCATAAAGATGAAGTTTGTAAGTGAATGTGTTGGATCATAGGAACTAGGAGCAGGAGTAGGCAATTTAGCTCCTTGAGTTTGATCTGCCATTTAATACGATCATAGCTGATCTCATCTTGGCCCCAACGCCACTTTCCTGCCCATTCACCATAGCCCTTCCAACCTTTACTAACTAAAAAGCTGTCCAACTCTTCCTTAAATGTACTCATGTCCCAGCATCCACAATGTTCTGGGATAGTGAATTCCATAGACTCACGACTCTTTTGGGAGAATTAATTTCTCCTTGTCTCAGTTTTAAATCTGCCACGCCTTATCCTACAACTTTGATCTCTTGTTCTAGATTGCATTACAGGAGGAAACATCCTCTCCACATCTACTTTGTTAGTCCCCTTATCTTGTACACCTCAATTAGATCTCTTCTCATTCTTCTAAACTCCAGGGTGTATAGACCTAATCTGTCCAATCTCTCTTCACAAAACAAACCCCTCCTCTCTGGAATCACTCTAGTGCCCCCTTTGAACCAACTCCAAGCAAGGGGGCCAAAACTGTACACAATATTTATATATATTTTTATATTATATTCCTTTAGCAATAACTGCTAAGATTCCATTTGCCTTCCTTATTACTTGCATACCAGTTTTCTGTGATTCATGCACAAGGACCCCCAGATCCTTCTGCCCTGAAGCACTGAAGTTTCTCTCCGTTTAGATAATTTGCCTCTATTTTTCCTCCCAAAATGGATAACCTCACACTTATCCACATTAAACTCCATCTGCCAAAATTTGTCCCATTCGCTTAACCTATCCATATCCATTTGTGAATTTCTTATTTCATTATTGCAACTTACTATTTTAGTGTCATCTGCAAATTTGGCTACAGTACCTACTATCACTACATCCAAGTCATTAATATAGATTGTAAATACTTGGGGCCCAAGTACTGAACCCTGTGACACCCCACTAGTTACATTTAGCCAACCAGAAAAAGACCCATTTATCCTGACTCTCTTCTTTCTATTGGTTAGCCAATCCTCTATCTAAGCCAGTAAGTTACCCCTAATCCCATAGGAACTAACCATGTGTATTAACCCTTTGTGTGGCACCTTATCAAATGTCTTCCGGAAGTCCAGATAAACCACACCTACAGGACTCCCATTATCCACCTTGCTTGTTGCATCTTCAAAGAACTCAAGCAAATTAGTCGAACATTATTAACTTTTCACAACCATGCTGATGCTGACAGGTTGCATTTTGACTTTCTAAATGTCCTGTTATTACTTTTATAATGGATTCTAAAAATTTTCCAACAACCGATGTTAAACTAACTGGTCTATAGTTTCCCACATTTTGCCTCCCTCCCTGATTTGATTTGATTTGATTTGATTTATTGTTGTCACATGTATTAACATACAGTGAAAAGTATTGTTTTTTGCGCACTAGTATGCAGACAGAGCAGACCGAGAAGGAAAAGAGAGTGCAGAATGTACTGTTACAGTCATAGCTAGGATGTAGCAAAAGATCAACTTAATGCAAGATAGGTCCATTCAAAAGTCTGATAGTAGCAGGGAAAAGCTGTTCTTGAGTCGGCTGGAATGTGACCTCAAGCTTTTGTATCTTTTTCCTGACGGAAGAAGGTGGGAGAGGGGGGTCTTTAATTATGCTGGCTGCTTTGCTGAGGCAGCAGGAAGTATAGACTGAGTCAATGGATGGGAGGTTGGTTTGTGTGATGGGTTGGGTTACATTCACAACCTTTTGTAGTTTCTTGCGGTCTTGGGCAGAGCAGGAGCCATACCAAACTGTGATACGACCAGAAAGAATGCTTTCTATGGTGCATCTGTAAACATTGGAGAGAATCATATCTGACATGAAAAATTTCCTTAGTGTTCTGAGAAAGTAGAGGCGTTGGTGGGCTTTCTTAACCATAGTGTCGGTTGTTGGTGACTTGGACACCTAAAAACTTGAAGCTCTCGACCCTTCCCACTTCGGGTGTTATATTAATATTTTTCCAATCCAGTTGAACTTTTCCTGCCTCCAGGGGACTTTAAAATATTATCAATGGATCAACTATCTCCAACACCACTCCCTTTAAGACCATAGTATGTAGGCCATCAGGCCCTGGGGTTGTGCCTGCCTTCAATCCCAATAGTTTGCTCAGTATTTTTTCCCTAGTGGTGATAGTTCTATGTTCCTCCCTTTTCTATAATGTACAATATACATAAATGATTTGGAGGAAGGAACTGAAGGAAGTTTTCGGATGATACAAAGATATGTAGAGCAACAGGTAATATTGAGGAAGCAGAGGGGCTGCAGACGGACTTGGACAGGTTAGGAGAGTGGGCAAAGAAGTGGCGGATGGAATACAACGTGAAAAAGTGTGACGTTATGCACTTTGGAAAGAGAAATGGAGGCATGGACTATTTTCTAAATGGGAAAATGCTTAGGAAATCAGAAACACAAAGGGACTTGGGCGTCATTGTTCAAGATTCCCTTAAGGTTAACTTGCAGGTTCAGTCAGCAGTTAGGAAGGCAAATGCAATGTTAGCATTCATGTCAAGAAGACTAGAATACAAGAGCAGGGATGTACTTCTGAAGCTATATAAGGCTCTGGTCAGACCCCATTTGGAGTATTGTGAGCAGGAAAATTATGTTGAAGTAGAAGATCAGCCATGATCTCGTTGACTGGTGCCATAGCAAAAATTCCGCTCTTAGCATCTATAGCCTGATGAAAGTTGAAAGCTCGTTAGGCCTAAAAACCACTGTACAGTTTTATTTTCCAAACCATGCAGGTATCATGTACCAAGTGCTTTCGGAAATCGCGTCAGTAGTTTATCCTAAGTACTAGATTTGTTTATGAAAACTCTCTCAAGACTGCACAGAGATAAAATCAAATACCAGCAAAGTTTTTGCAAGACATTCTACACGCCCTTGCTTTCTAAAGTTCCAGCTTTTAAACCAGGAATAAGGCAGCTTTGGAATGTATAAAACTACACTGTGATATGAGGTTACCTCAAATGGAGCAAAATTTGGAATGGGCTATTTTGCGCACACTTGTTTTGGAAAGCATAAACTATAGTTTTAACGGGTCTGATGGGTAGAAGGGCCTGAAAGCTACATTCAGTTTTTCTTAATAACCTTATTAAAGATGGAAATGTTAACTCCTCCCTCTGACCTTGGATCTTCCTCAATCTTATTGTAATTTCGTTTATGACATGTTGCTACAAAGACCTACAAAAGATCCAAAAGAATTCAGAAAGTTACTATAACTTTCTGGATAAGACAGCTAATTTTTCTGCACTGGGTATCAATGTAACTAATCAGTTGCTGTTTATAGTTTGAATGTAATCCCATCCTTAATGCTAGTATAATGTATAGTGGATATATCCATATACATTCAATCCTAATCCAAACGTGACCTTTAAATTTTTAATTAGGGAGCTATTTGTTTTTTGTTTGGCTGTTTGTTTTCAAACTAGTTAGAAACTCTGAGTGAAGATTTTAGTTTTGGATATTAAATATTTTGGGAGTTTTTTTGAATACTGAATTTATTGAATGCTTCACCAGAATACAATTGTAATAATTGTTGTTGTCTTCAGTGTGTGTGTTTCTCTTGTATTTTACTTTGAAAGTAGATTTTAATGTCGTTTTTCCACAATTGTCATACTATCTACTCCAGATGTTAGCTTTAGCGGAGGTGTGGTTCCATATGTTGCTCTCCAATACCTTGTTCAGATGGCCATTCTTCATGAATGAGGATAGGCAATAAGTGTTGGCAGGCACTTTGACTATATAATCCTTGTATCACAACCTATACTCAGCCTATGTCCATACACACATTCCAATGGAGATCGCTAGATGGCAATTAGGAATTTGGTCTATGTTTCCTCTCCAACTCTCTCTGCAGTCTAAGGATTCTGAGACCAGTTGTATCATCCCTACCCCCAGTCTGGCTGGGGACTAGCTCAATATCGACCAGGGGTCTTTCTACATCGTATGGTTCAGTACCAAGGTAGGCAATGTACCATTGGACTTGGAAGCTCCACATTTTAAGAGACATTCTTGGAACAATGGTGCACGTGGGAGAAAATGGAAACGGCATCAAGAATTATAACCGATGGATAGCATTTCTGTTGCAATTACATTTTCACAATTCAAATTTAAAAATGTATGACATTTTTGTCCCCTATTGACAACTCCTTTTGGATGTCCATTGTACACCCCCTGTTTATCTCCTCTTTCTGGCTGGAAGGTAAGAATGCACACTATCGGATATCAATGGACCTGTTATCCTCATTAGCAGTTAGATTTGAGGATGACCTGTGTTCAAGGTCGCGAGTTTCTGTCTTGGGGCCTACTGTGACTGAACAGGCCAATTCTTGACTCAGGCTTTTGAGCACATGGGGAATGATGTCCCACTTGGCGGTGAGATCCAGAGTGCAGGATTTGCTTCCTTATCTTTCTTTCTGTGCTGCTGCTCTGCCTCATCATTAAGATGTTATGACTCAGTGTGATGCAGCTTAATGGACAAATTGTCACCATTTGAATGATTGGTAGCAAACTCCTCCCAGTCATTAATGTCAATGTTGCCATGCTTCAAGGTGAGCTTCTGAGTGCCTTTGTAGCATTTTCTTTATTCTCACCTTAAACATTGGCTATTTGAGATTTTTTTTAAATAAGATAGGGTGGGGGAGAGACTTCTGGCCATCCAGACATAGTGTCCAGTCCATCGAAGTTGATTTTGCAGGAGTTTTGCCTGAATGCTTGTGCAGCTGGCTTTAAGAAGGACATTAGATTTATTCAATGATCCACCTGGTGAATCAATGAACTAGGCAGGTGTGCAGGATAATGGCAAATGGAGTTCAATCCAGACAAGTGTGAGGTAGTGCAGCTTTTGTTTTGTCTTTTTAGGGGAGGTAGTGCAGTTGAGGAAGGCTGCTCTAACTATGACCATATATTATCTTGTTAAATCCAATTCTGCTTCTGCAATTGAACTTGACAACATGCTGAAACCCTTCGACACTTCCAATCACAGTCAATGGGGAATAAATTTAATTGATAAATTCCACTGTTGGGCTCATTGCAAAAGCCCTTGGAAAAAGTTACATTTTGTTAAATGAGCTGTAAATGGGTTTTTATTGACGTATTAAGTTTATAATTTCTACTAAACAGCCTCAGTAGTCCTCAAGGTGCAATTTTGTATTTTTTTGAAAGCCAGATTTCTCTATTAATAAGAATCTACATTTTTTTTTGCTTATGTGATTTTTAGCTTCTATTTTAATCAAGCCGTCATTTATTTTCTTATCTGAAAATTTAAAAGTGGAGGGATCCAGTTCTTTGACCTTCTAGATTGCTGTCTGTGAAAATACTTGAATTTGACTGGCTGCTTGCTGATGCTACTGTTTCTGCAGCTAGGTGCCTGATTTAAGATACTGTTGGGAAAAGATAAAAATTACCCTACAGAAATTGTTTTCTTCTACGCGAACAGGATGAGATATTGTTTTGCCATTGGCTGCAGAATTGGGGCCATTATCTCCTCCTGCAATCCTTCTCCCCATCACTATTCTTTCTAAGAGCCTTCGGTTTTCTCAATCCTACTCTCTGGCATCCTTTCTAAAACTTCTGTCATACAATTTTTTCAAAACCTATTTTAATGCAGTACCAACACGCTTAACTCTTCCTTCTCATTGTCCGCTGTGTGTAATGTGAAGGCATTACATAGGTATGTGATTTTTAAAAAAAAAATCGAGTTTGAACCTTTTCGGTATCATGCCAATGTTTCTGTTCCTCCATCCAGTTAATTGCAATGGGAGATACAATGATGCAGATTAAGCGGCTAACTAATGTATTTATTCGTGAGCTGATATTTGAGCTGCGGTCTCTAGCCTTTGTACATTGCTGTGTGTAATTCTTTGACATCTACATACACCACCATCCCACAACACCAGGTTGAAGTCCAACAGGTGAACAGGTTTATTTGGTAACACAAGCTTTCGGAGTGTCGCTCCTTCTTCAGGTGGGTGAGGAGTTGTGTTCACAAACAGGGCATATATAGACACAAACTCAATTTACAAGATAATGGTTGGAATGCGAGTCTTTACAGGTAATCAAGTCTTTACAGATACAGACAATGTGAGTGGAAAGAGGGTTAAGCACAGATTTAAAGAGGTGTGTATTATCTCCAGCCAGGACAGTTAGTGAGACTTTGCAAGTCCAGGCAAGTCGTGGGGGTTAAAGATAGTGTGACATGAACCCAAGATCCCGGTTGAGGCTGTCCTCATGTGAGCAGAACTTGACTGTCAATTTCTGCTGATAACTTGATAGCTGACACCCCCACAGCAAGGACTCCCCAGGCCCTGATCGCCATCTCCTTCTACTCTTAAATAAAGTATTGTGGGTATGATTAATTTTTTACGTTTCTTGTTTTATTCAACAATTTCTCCAGTAAATTTCTCCAAATGCATTAAAACCTTGGGCCTGATTTTCACCACACCCCTGCTGTCTGGCTTTTAGGCAGGGGTAGCATGAACCGACTTCCCTCTGGGTTCCTGCCCACCCCAACTTTGCAGCGTTTCTATGCTGGGATGGACAATGCCCATGGATGGGCTGCTTGCCCTTGCTCCAGTTAAGTCCCGAGCCATTTAGGGCTATTTTCCGCCAAGCCTCAATATTTAGGCTGACTGGAGAAGTTCCCGGGAAAGGGGACAGTGGGGGCACCTTCACCAGAAGCCACTTTCTGACTTTGGTCACCGCCTCCTTAAGGTCTGGTGACTGCTGGACCCAATGCCCCGATCTCCCAATTTCCGCCCCTGGGACCCTGAAGCTTACCTTGCCTTCCAGTCCCAGGACTTGGGCTCGGTCATCTTCAGGCACTTCCTCTCCTGGCCATTGCAGCCCCAGTCATTGCAGGAACTGGGGACTTCAGAGTGAGGGACGGAAGTCCTGCCGAACTGACCCCTATTAATAAATTATATTTTGTCATTATATTGCCATTTACGAGGCATTGTAGCCACCCACCCAGAGTATGTTCTGTGCCCCTGCTTTTTTTAAAAATTCATTTGAGAGGCATGGGAGTCACTGGTTGGCCAGCATTCATTACCCATCCCTAGTTACCCTTGAGAAGATGGTGGTGAGCTGCCTTCTTGAATCGTTGCAGTCCACGTGCTGTGGGTTGATCCACAAATCCTCAGAACCTTTCCAAGTGATATTAAACATGAAGCAATATTTATCAGTTGAGGGAGGACGGTGAATGGTAATCAGGGCATTTGTTGCCCACATTTGACCTGACATGAAACCTCATGGGGTCTGGAGTCAATGTTGAGGACTCCCATCTCTGTCCTGCTGAGACAGGCCATAGTCAGGAATGGTGAAGGAAGAGAATGAGAGACCTGAAAGACCTGATTTGGTGATGTCAGGCTGATGCTTGATTTACACAAGTTCCCAGATTTTAGTGAGGAGAAGTATATAACATCGACTGAGCAGGTTGTACCACTGTCGTTTCTGGTGCCTAGGTTGATGGCAAGTGGTCTGTCTGGTTTTATTCTCCTTAGACTTTGCGGTAGCAGTTTGATACAACTGAGTGGCTTGCTAGGCTATTTCAGGGTGCAACGTCATTGCCATGGGCCTGGAGTCACAGGTTGACCAGATAAGGATGGCAGATTTTCTTCCCAAAAGGACAGTAGTGAACGAGTTGGGTTTTCACCAATGAGCTGGTAGTTTTCTGATCATCATTACGGAGACTAAATCTTTATTCCAGATTTAGTAATGAATTGAATTTAAATTTCCTCGGCTGTCATGGTGGGATTAGAACTTTTGCCTTCAGAGAATTAGTATAGGCTTCTGGATCACTAGTCCAGTAGCATTGCCACTATACCACTGTTCTCACTTGGTGGTAGGAACGGCCTAATCTGAAAAATTCTGGAGAAAGATTGTATGCAATGCAGTCAAACGTCAGAACACTGCATTGCGTTCAGTGTGGTTTAAATTTAGAATTTACCATCACCTTCATATGTACTCTTGTTTTTTGCAACAGTGCTTGCACACTAAAAATATTGTTCATGATTGAACTTGGTAGCAGGGGAAAAATGTGTTGCCTTTTGAAAAAGTGATTTCTCTTGTTGCAAGATGTAAGTGGCACAATGGTTTTCACAGAATGCAAGTCTGAAGTGTTATTCAGTCATGAAGGTGATGGGATAGACTCTTCCAGTCTCTTTTTATTTTCCCCATCTCCCCTGATTTCCAGAATTCATTGACTATTTGCTGGCATTTTGGAACAGGGGGCTCCCTGGGAGCATCATTCATTTAAGTTTCGACTGAATATATCGACAAGCTTTTTAACAATGGCAGGGATGGGGGGCGGGGGAGGGGGCATTCTCCTTATCTGACCTCTGCGCAGTAAACATCTAGAGAGGGGGCTACATGAATTCTTGGCCATAAAAGCTTGCTCTTCAGGGCCAAAGTCTGAACACTGGGGGAGGAAAATTGGCAGATTTCTGGCACAGCTGTTTTATAGGGCACCAGAGTGGGTATCTTGTGTTCTGGAAGAATGCAGAGCTGGCAGATTGTGATGCCACTTTTCGCTTCTAGTACATGATCTACCATGCTGGATTTTTCAAAAAAAAATCCTACCCACCCCACCAGTGTGCAACTTTTAGTTGAGATTTCTTTTTACTTCCTTTTTGCTGTTGTAGAATAAATGGAAGTTGGAGGAGTTGCCAGAAATTCTTTCATTCATGTGGCAACCTTTTCATTCTTTTATCATTGCTGTACAACTGAGCTAACCACATTAATATATAACAAAAGCCCTACCTAACATGTTAAGAGACCACTTTTTCAACCTGTAGCTCAGCTAGAAGTTGTGCCCAAATTGGTTTTACTTTTTTTCGAAAGAAACTGTCACAGAATCATGCCACTTTCTGGCACCAGATCTCTCTCCACCATTCTCCCCTTCAATAACAATGATTTAAATCTGTGGGCTGGAACAAGAGGGAAAATTAGCTGTAAAATCCAACTGGGGTCATGAATACCCTGTGGGAAGGGAAATGTGCCAGACCATACCGCAGTGTTCTTCTCGTGAGCCAGACTTCTGGTTTCATGCTTCTTATCTTGCCCAATAGCAGTTTTATTCATGAAGACTTTGTCATTGAATGAACTACTGCTTGGATTTTCACTAAAGATTAAGCACAGAGAATGAATAAATAAATCACACGCAATGTATCAGTGTTGGCATGGAAACCAAAGTCCATGAGGTCAAATTGGAGCTATTTGATTTCTTGTTTTGAGTTTGATGACTTAGAGTCATAGAGCTGTGCAGCGCAGAAAAGGCCCTTTGGCCCATCAACTCTGCACCGACAATTATCACAAGTCGTGCTAATCCAATTTTCCAGCACTTGTCCCATATCCTTGAAGGTTGTGACATTTCAAGTGCTTGTCCAGATACTCTTTCAACATTGTAAGGTTTCCAGCCTCCGCCACATTCCCAGGCAGTGAATGCCAGATTATCACCACCCTCGAGTGAAAATATTTTTTCTCAAATCCCCTCTGAACTCCTGCCCCTTACCCTAAAACAATGCATCCCTGTGATTGACCGCCTCAACTAAGAGGAACAGCTGCTTCCTCTTCACCCTGTCCAAACCCCTCATAACCTTACACACCTCAATCATGTCCCCCCTCAGCCTTCTCTGCTCTAACGCCAATCGAGTCTCTTCTTATAGCTCAAATGTTCCATCTCCAATTGCGAAGATTTGTTGAATTGCTTAACCTTGCAGCATTAAGTAAATATCTTCAGTGCCCCTTCCTTATCTTGCTTCTTGTGTCCTGCCTATATGTAAAAATATATTTCGAACAGCTGTATGCCTTTGGTGGAAGTGTCACATTAGATAGTAATGAAAGATTTTGTTGTAATTGGAACTATAATATGAGCTTAAGTGAACTCTATTCATTTTAAACACTTTCTTGTACACTTCCAGCTTTGCTGTTACTTTTATTAAAAAATCGATCTGGTTCCTCCCTACTGACCATTAACAGTGGGCAGGGGAATGGAGATCTAAATCTTTGAGGCCAAAATAATCTTTTCCTGGGCAGCCTTTCTCATGTGCCATAAAGTTTATCAAACATACAGCTTGAAGATTAAGATGGCTGCTGAATGGATCTATCCTAGATAGAAATTTAAGGATATCATATCTGTGAGCCTACTCTTTCGATGTGTAAAACAACTTACTCATAAATGACAGGGAGAAACAATGCATCCATGATTTAACTTTTTATATAGTTGAGTGCAATAACTTTAGATTTGGGTTTCAGGGTTTGTCTGGATAGAGGTATTGGGGGTGGGGCGGGTGGAGTATGGGTGCAAAGTCGGGGAGAGGGGGGCTTTGATAAGGAGAGGTTCCTCAGAAAAATGGGGCTGAGTTTGTCTTTGGTCCCTTTTGACCTACTGGGTGTAACTTCTCCATCTTCCTGCCTGCTGGCTAATGCCAGCTATTGTTTGCTTAGTAGGCGAACCGACTTGTACAGTCATAAGAAAAATAAGTTTCCATAAATAAAAATGACTTCATAAAACTCTGCACCTGGAAATCAATTTTTAAAAAAAATATTTCAGCAAAATGCTGTGCTGTTAGCAATTTTCTCATTTGGAAGGCAGTGGGTCTTCAGAGTATCAAGTTGAGGCATGTGTTTGGGTTTTTAAAAAAAATAAGTGCCGATCCCTTGTATTGCATGCGGCAACTTATTTGCTTTTGATGCAACATGTGGGTTTACCCACAGCTGGTAAGGACAATAATCTTTGTATCAGGAACTAATCAAACTCTTCATGTCTGGAATCTATTCCTTAACTATTATACCTCTTCTTGCATGCATGCAATTACAGCAAGAAATGTACCAGGCCTTTTTTTTTCAAAAGGCTGGTTAAAACCTGAAAGGTGTTTTGTGTGCAGTTCTGCTGCTTTCTGGTCACCCTGCCCCACTGGTTTATTAACAGCTGCAGACAAATAAGGGAAAGGTGAGGTACTCAGGCAGATTTTTCATCTTCAATTCAGAATCATTTTAATATCTTATCAGAATAGTGTTTTTTCTTATTTTTAAAGAAGAAATGTCTGAACCTTGTGCATAGTGCACTGTTCCTCTGAATAAGTTGGATAAGCATTTATTCAATTCATCGTAGACAAGTTTTTCATTGTGAATTTGGTCCTATTACAATGACAATGAATTATTCAGGAACTGATGGGACGTCCTCCTTGAATTAAAAGAAATATTGGCTGAAATTTTAACATCCCCTTGGCGATGGGCTCTGAGATGGCAAGGCTGGTAAAATGTTGTGGGGTGACATGCCCTGGTGCATCCCTGCTATCGTGCCTTTTGCCAGTAATGGGAAAACTGTCAGACTGGGCCCTTGGCTGGGCCCAATTGAATGATTTAAGAGCCTCTTTCAGCCTCTGTGGGAATTCTACCAGCAATTGTGGGGGTCTGCTGGTCTGTGGGGAGACCATCTTGTAAAACCTGATGGTCTCCCAGTAGAGTCTAGGAGGGCAGTCTCCTTTTCTGGGCAATTCACGGCCTATGAGGGGTCTCCCAACAGCAATGGCCGTGCCCATGGCAACAGCACTGCCTGGCCTCAGGAAATTCCCTCCCCAATCACTGGAGAGCCCAGACTACTTGTCCACTGCAGCCCCAAAGAGTACTTATCTGTATTTGAGGGTGCACAGCCATCGATGCACTCTCATGCTGCAGATACAGCTGTGGTAATGGCCACTGCTCGCGGCAGCTCTGCTGAGCTGCTAATGCTCTGATTGGGTCGGCAGATCTTTGGGGACAGACAGCTGTCCTCACTGGGGATGGCCACTTAACTGGCCAACCCTAGGCACATGTCTCCCTGGGTCCTACCACCGGGTGAGTGAGAAACTTTCAAATTCAGTTTCAGGACTTGAGCTTTCTTCATAAAATGCAAACTATTGTGCCGAGGAAATAAAGCTAAGTTCAAGAAAGTTTGCTGAAGAGACAACACTTACCAAACCAATTAGACAATGAAATAAGATTACAGGCCTATTTCTATTACTGTTAGCGTTCCAATCACCTCACCCTTTCACTGCACCTCCAGGACAGAGGACAAATCTCACCCAGCTACATTGTGTACCCAGTGGATTTTGCAAAGCATCATTCTGACAAGAGGCTTGGTAGCCTGCCAACCTCCCAGCCAAAGTAAAGTCAGACAGGGATTAAAAATTCATGTGACTCTCCATAAACCCTGGTAATAGCCGCCTTTTACATAGTGTGTGGGAATAGTGACACTTCTAACTTGATAAAGTACTTCAAATTTAATGCATTTTTGACTTGATGTGTTTTATTTACTTCCCTTTTCCCTCATGAAACGGACTGTTATTTTCCTTAGCAACCAGACTTGGAATTAGATGCCTGTCACATTGTCCTCTTGTATTCAATGCCAGCTAACTGGCACTCGTGACGGTATTATATTCCAACTGTTTTACCAAAATATATAAACACACAGTGTAAAATCTTCAAGGAGTAACCGCAGAGTTTCTGCCCCTCTGATCTGACATGTGCCAGGAGTGTTTACTGGATTATTTAAAAGTTTTCTAAGATCAGTGAGATCTTCGTTCATCTGGACAAAATATTATGCCTGATTTTACTACTGGAGACTTCTAAAGTATTTCTCCATTCTGTACACTAGCCTGCTGGGAATGGTCGTTGATTTCTTCAAAGACACGTGTGAAATAACAAAGGTGCCAAGAGTTACTTGTTTTTAAAGATGCCTGTCAGATTCAACTGGTATATAGTAGGAGTTGGAATGTTTCATTGTGTTTCAAAGGTGCGATGTAAATATTAATTGTCGAGACAATCTCTTTGGCACAGTGTACCAGTCTAATATGTCAATGTTGTGACAGTGATCTTTATTTTTCTTCCTGCAGGTGCTTCCAGATATGTTCCCTCTGAAGCTGTTGATGAGTAGAATTTGCAGATGCATGCACACTCGGGATGTGGAAATCTACTGAGCTTCTGATTGAAGACTCTTTCATCTGAAGCAAAATCTGATGACTCCTGGATGTGGACATTCTGATACTAGTCCTGCAAGCAAGAAGAGAACTTGATACTTTTTGGAGAACCATTGCTGAGATTTATTATGTAATTGCTTGTCCAACTAAGTCTGATCGTACAGGATTGGGTTGAATATTGTCTGTGAATCCAATAGTAGTAGCGGTGCTTTGTGTAACCTCCCCCACCCTCACCCTGTGCTACTGGAGAACGGAATGAAGGGAGTGATGGATAGTCACCTGGACCTCAGCTTCCTGACGGAGGATGAATATCAGACAGTCTTGAATGTAATTCAGAGAGATTCTGAACTCAAGAAAAGAGATAATGAGCGAATCAAGTAAGACCTTTGTTTTATCAACATTTATTCACCGAACAACTGTAACTCAGTCTGTGCTGATAATTGCTCAGTGTTGTAATGTAGCGACCACACCTATGTGCAGGTGTAGACTTGTCACCCTTGAGATATTACGAGGGCTCCAAATGAATGAAAATCCTCCCAGGCTTTGGTCTGTAACAAATTTTCTTGTTTTAGTCATCATAATTCATTACAAGCTCTTTCCTAGTTTTCAAGCTCAATTTTCTAAATTATCATAAATCCATTGCCAACTCCAGATGTACAGAAGTAGTCTTGATAAATAGCATTCAAAAATGTTGGCAGTGTATTGCGATGCATCAAAAACCTCTTTAACTAAATCTTTTCACCCGATATTGTGTGCCTGTGTTTTGCCGCCATTTGCTTGATCAATCAGCTTCACGTCATACAGTGCATTTCCTCATGTACCACTGGATTATCAAGCTTTTTGGAAATGTTCTAGTCCATAGAAATTTCAGCACTTAAAGAAGTCATGTTGGCACCTTGTACTGATTTCTCCAACAGAGACTGCTCCCAAAGATGTCCCGTTTCAAAGATCAGTGATGGCATTTGATGTGGAGAATTCTGCCCAAAATATTGGTACCTTAGTGTCGATCACGTGAGAATAGCTATGTAAGAGGTCACGTGACGGGAGCGCAGGAGTTATTCCCGGGATCTCTGGCAGAGCACAAGTACTGTATATAGCTATTGAGTTTAGGAATAAACCACCTTTGTTGGAATTCCTTGATGTTGGTGATTTGAGGAACCCATAACATTCTACATGGCATGGGGAGTTGGCAGTATGGCACAAAGACTTTGCTGCATCAACCCGCTCGTCTTTGATGAAAATATTGCAGGTAGCTTTGAAGAGTTCCAGAAGGAGTAGCGTATTTACTGTGGTGCTGCACTCTCTGACATATCGGAAAAGGTATAGGCTTTTACCCTATTAAATCTCACGTTCCCCGAAGCCATTGAAAATTTGAGTCATTTGTCTTCCAGCCAGAGAAGAAAAAAAAGTCCCCAAAATAATCTTGAAATGATTCGAGAACATTTGCCTCCCAGTAAAAAAAATCCAATCCTGGATAGACATGTTTCCAATTTCACAAACCAGAAAGCAGATGAGTCAGTGCATCCTATAAAGCCACCCTGAAAATATTGGCAAAGAAATATGCGTTCAGAACTCTCATTGAAAACCTAATCGCGGATTGATTAGCTTGTGGAATACATAGTGACTTCTAGTCCGCAAGCAGCTGCTGTGAGAAAAAGGCTTAATGTTATAAATAGCCAACAAAGTAAAATGAAGCAGAAATTTTAGGTAGGAAACCAAAGTATTTGCAGTACAAGGGTACACCCTGTTCCAACTACAGTCATGATGTGGAGATGCCAGCATTGGACTGGGGTGAACACGGTAAGAAGTCTCACAACACCAGGTTAAAGTCCAACAGGTTTATTTGGTAGCAAATACCATAAGCTTTCGGAGCACTGCTCCTTCGTCAGATGGAGTGGAAATGTGGCCAGCACCCACTGACCAGAACAGCTTGTTTTGCATGTGGTAAAAGATGCAACAAATACAGGACATGAAACAGCTTTTAAGTGCTGCAGATCCAATCCACAACAGCCCTTCTCTGCCATCAGTAGCAAGGCAGCAGTTCGAACCACAGACAAATTATCTTTCTATGTTTATCCTGTGTTATAATGAAGAATCATCTAGTCTCATGAAACTAGATGTACCACCGACAGTCTGTGCTCCAAGAAGAGTACCAGTAGCCATGAAGCAGAAGTCATTGGTGAGCTCCATCGGATGATGGCACTAGCTGTCATTACTCTTATAGATGGCGCCATGGAATGGGTTTCAGCAACGGTGGCGACAGTAAAAATAGCTGGCATGCTCAGGATATGTATTGACCCAGTGCACTTGAATAAAATGCTGCTCAGACCACATCACCCTTTGAAGACAGTGGAACTGGAGATAGCAGATGTGCCAAATGTTCAGCATTCTCGATGTGAAATGTGGGGTCTGGCAGATCCTGCTGGATGAGGAATTCTCAAAAGTAACCACATGTCTCCAGTAGGAATATATAATTTTCTTTGTATGCCCTGTGGGATCTCCACTGGAAGTGAGGTCTTTTAGTGGTGCATGGAGCAACTCTTTGCAGGCCAAGTTTTCAAGAGCATTGTTGATGGCATCCATGTTTGGGGTCATACTATGTAGGACCGTGATACATATCTGCCTCTCGTCCTTGACAGAATCAGGACCATCCAGTTAAATCTTAACCTGACAAAATGCAGATTCAGGGTCAACCAGGTTCCTTACATGGATCATTCACTCACAGCCGATGGTGTACAGCTGACAGATGGCCATACAGCAGTTTCTTGGTATGACAAATTATCTTTCTACGTTTATCCCGTGTCATAGGTCACTGAACCTCTTTGTCAGCTTCTCCACCAGGATGTCAAATGGTGCTAGCAAAAGTATCTCACTGAGGTTTTCTTCAAACTCAAACATGTGCTCCCAATCCCACCAATATTATAATATTTTGATGTTTGAACACCTGTACTTGTATCAGCAAATGCCTCCCAGCACAGACTTGGTGTAGTCTGCATCCAGAATGATAGACAATAGCCTTTGCTTCATGTGCCCTCACTGACACTGATACTCGCGCTGCACAGATTAGAAAAGAACTCCTTGCTCTAGTTTTCGCCTGCCAGAATGAAATCCTACATCGCATGAGACTAGATGATTCAGTCCCACCAACAGTCTCTGCCCTGAGAAGTATACCAGTAGCCATGAAGCAGAAGTCATTGATGAGCTCTGTTGGATGACAGTGCCAGGTGTCATGGAACGGATTTCAGCAATGCCCTGAATCATAACTAGATTAACGAAGCTCTCCACACTTCATCTGCACAGCTGCATGATAAAATTGCAATGCTACAACCTCAATGTCATCTACGAATGTGGCAAGGAGCTGTACTTGGCTGATGCCCTCTCCAGAGACTTCATACCCACTATGGACCAGGCAGATTGTTAGGAAGATGTAGATATTATGGCAATAGAGCTGTTTTCTCATCAAATTCAGGAACTCGAGCAGGCTTTACAGGCGGACATGTAGGGGCTGCGAGAATCCTCAAGGGAGCATCCACATTCACACATTCTTCGCCATCAGAGATGAGCTGGTTATACTGAATGGGCTAATATAACGCAGCCAATGATTTGGCATCCGTGTTGCTTTCCAGAGATACCACACACAACAACTTCACCAAGGATACTCTGGGTTGGAAGCATCCAGATACTGGACCAAAGAATCACTATACTGGCCCTCAAATTCCGCAGACACGGAAAGGAAAATCTCCAGCCGCTGCAGAAGGTCATTCGCAGCAGCCCACAGCTTCAAGTGGAATGCAGACAAAAGTTAGTCTTAGTTGATTAATATTCTGGGTGGTTTGAATTTGATTACTTGCCAAACATGCTGAATAAAATAGTAATCATTAGGCTTAAAAGAAACTTGGCCACTTGCGGCATCCCACAAAGACTCATGAAAAAACAACACTCGGCAATTCATCTCTGCTGAATTTCACAACTTTACGCACACGAGACTTTGAGCATATCACAAGCAACCCCCTATATCCACAGTCAAATGGCCTGGCGGAACAGGCGGTTCGCTCAGCCGAGCGTCTTCTCAAGAATGTGCATGAGATCACTGCAGCCCAAACTTGAAACCAACATCAATGAAGCTCTCCTGCAGTTCAGATTAAGATGCAAAATACATTATGATTGAGATGCCTGTAGATTCAGCCCTCTAACACCGGGTGAAACGGTCAGGATTTAGACTGCACATGACCATGACCAGTTAGTGGTGGTACATAGCAATGCTCCAAAACCGAACGGCTAAATGGCAGCCTCCGATGGTGTCCACTATGTATGCAAATGCCGTCACCTTCTGTAAGTATCAAAATCAGCACCAACAGATAACACAGCACTTAAGCCATCCAGCCTTAGGCACCAGCCCCCTGCACCAGTGAACATGCAAATCCTACAGAGGCCAACGCAGCAAGTCCTGCACCTGCCAAACACACTGATGAAACATCCAAGGTTGTTAACCGTGAAGACACTGACCAGAGAGAGACCACAACACCACCAACAATCAGAGTGCCTGCACAGGCCGAACACAAGATTCTAGTACTTTATTGCCACTCAGCCGAGAAATGACTTTCAAATTTCAGTTTTCTTTCCAGCAGAAAAGGCGGGGGTGATAAAGAGACGCAATGAGGCGATGCCTAATCTGTGCCCCTATATATGTTGCACAGAGGCCTGTATAGTTTCCTATAATGCACTCATGCCATTGGGTGTCCTGAATAAATGGGGAAGATGGAGGCGGCTACAAAAGAGATCACTTGGCGGGAGCGTAGGAGTTATCCCCAGGATCTCAGGCAGAGCACAAATACTGTATATAGTTGTTGAGCTTAGGAATAAACTACCTTCATTGGAAGTCCTTGATATCAGTGATTTGAAGAACACACAACATTCTACACCTGGCAATCTTTTTATTTTCTTTTAAACAATGGCTGACTGAGACAATGCTTATATAAAACTATGCTATTTTATTACCTTTTGCAAATGGAAAATTCAGACGCCTGTACTTACTGTTCTACGCCATTGAGCAATTACAATGCAAATTATTTAAATAATTAAGATGTGGCTCTTGGCTCAGTCACCTTATCGCTGGTCCCAGAAAAGTGTTATCTCTGTTTTCTCAGCTATGACCCCAGCAATCATGCTTTTGAAAACACTTAATATGCCAATATTATTCAGTAAGTGGTTTAAAGCACTGCCCAGATTTGGCTGCAATTGTGCCACACACTGTTTCAAGGGGCAGATTGGAAGTGTTTATATTTGTAAATGGTGCACAATACACACACACACTACTCTCAGTGAAACAGCATATCATTAGATTTATTATAGGCTATTAAGGTGATTACAGATGTCGCACTGCCAGAGATGGAAAGCAATCTTAAAATACTGGCGCTTCTGAACTGGAAATTCACTAGCATGTCATATTGCAGAAACTTTGCTGATCAAACTGTAAAACTTAGTGTCCATGTGTAGTAATTAGAGTTACAGCCTTAGACTAATCTGTCTCTTGAAAGACGTTGTCAGCATTACAACAGAATAATATCCCGTGTCATATTGTAATAACACACTAATGGGAGCATTATCCAATTTATTGCATGTGCTACAACCATGGTTTTTAAAAGGTTAGTTTCAACCACAAGTGAAATTTTAATAAGATATTTCTTGTGTATGAACAGGTCAGCGATCACCCTTTCAAAACTATTCATGATAATCATCAGCGCGTGGCCTTGAAACATACTCTTAGTGTTTGTGTGTACCATTACATAGAAATCTTCAAGTTTAAAATCGAGATAGCCACGGTTGACTGGTGAATTTTAATTTGTAATTGATTATTGCATTAGTTATGGCAATGCACTTCCAAATCTACAAAATGCTTGCCCTTTTCCCTTCCGCTCTCATTTTGTAAAGCTTTGTGCTTGACTAGGAGATTCTGTGACACTGGAATGTAACCTTTGATGTGAGGAAACCTGAATGCTGTTTGAAAACCCTCTCTCCTCTTGCTTCAGGACAGCAGAGAAATCCATTCAAGATGAAAAGAGAAGGAAGTTAATTACTGGACAGTGGTTTGATGAAGTTAAAGCAAAGCGTTACCGGAATTCTTTACTTGGAGTGGACCTGATCAAGACCTCTATAAGGAAGAAAAAACCCATAACGCACGGTAAATAATTACAAGGCCATGCATCACCTGAATCCCCTCATCATTTTAACTTTGTAGAATACAAAGATGGTTAAGTGACCAATAATGCATTTTAATGTAATTTATATATTTTCTACAAGCTTTATGAAGCTTGTCTTTTCTAAAAATTTGTTTTAACATCTAATAATAAAATTATACCTTCATATAAATTAAAGTAAGAGCACTTAGTGCCTTTCGTGATATTAGAAATGTAAAAGTGCATCATTGCCAATTAAGTATTGCTGAATTGTAGTCATTATTCAAATGTAGGAAATGCGCTGGCCAATTTGCATTCAACAAGATCCCACTAACAGCAATGAGATTAATAATCAGACAATTTGTTTCTGAGGTATGTTGAAAGGAAGCTGTTAGCTAGGATGCCATGCTGCTCAAATAGTGCCATGGGATCTTTTAAGCCCACCTGAGGGGGAGACTTGTTTAACATTCCATCCAAATTTAAATCTTATGGCTCTGATGAATAAGGTTGTTTTAATTATTTTATGAATTCAGATCATCTTCTGTTTTCAACATGATTGATCTTTCTTGTAGATCCATTGCTCTGTCGATGCACATATGCAGATGCAAGTTACAACATGGAAGCAGGCCACCTGGCTCATTTAGCAACTATTTTTCATGTTCTAATTTATTCACCAATTCCCTTCAACCCCACTTTTCTCTATCCATTTTAATCTTCAATAGTTGAGAGTCACTGCCTCAAATATTAAGCCTGGAAGTGAATAGCAGCCTCATAATTCTACGTAAAAGAAATTTCTGCTGCCTTCTTCTTCTAAATCTCTTGCATTTAACTTTGTATCAATGGCCCTTCATTCGTAACATCTCAACCACTGGAAAGAACATACAAGCATACAAAATAGGAGCAGAAGTAGGCCATTCAATCCCTCAAGCCTTTTCTGTCATTCGATAAGGTCATGGCTGATTTGTTTATGATTTGAGTTCTACATTCCCATCTACCCTCAGTAATCTGATTCCCTTGCTTAACAAGAATCTATCCATCTCTGCCTTAAAAATATTCATTGCTCCTTTCTCCACTGTCTTGTGAGGTAGAGTGTCCCAAAGTTGCACAACATTCAGAGAAAAGATTTCTCCTCATCTCAGTTCTAAAAGGGCGACCCCTAATTTTAAAACAGCGCCCCTAGTTCCAGACTCGCCCAAAAGAGGAAACCTTATTTCCACATTCACCTTGTCAAGACCGTTCAGCATCTTGTATACTTCAATATAATTACCCCTTCCCCCAATCTTCTGAACATCAGTGGAAGCAAACCGATTCTGTCCACTCTTTCCTCATAAGCCAACCTGCTCATTCCAGGTATCAATCTAGTAAACTTCCTCTAATACATTTACATCCTTCCTTAAATAAGGAGACCAAAGCTGAACACAGTATTTGAGATGTGGTCTCGCCAGTGCCTTGTATAAATGAAGCATAATATCTTTTTATATTCAATTCCTCTCCTAATAAAGGATAGCATTCCATTAGCCTTTTTTAATTACTTGCTATATCTGCATACTAGCTTTTTGTTGCTCATACACTAGAACACCTAAATCCTTTTTGCATCTTGGAATTCGGCACTCATTCTCCGTTTATGTAATGCTCTGCTTTTCCCAAATTATATTCCATCTGTCAGATTTTTTTGCCCACTCACTCAACCTATCTATATTAATTTGCAGTTTCCTCATGTTCTCTTTGCAACATACTTTCCTACCTATCTTAGTGTCATCTGAAAATTTTGCTACCATGCTTTCGCTCCACTCATCTACGTAATTGATACAAATTGTCAAAAGTTGAGGCCCCTGTGGGACTCCACTCATCATATCCTGACAATCAGAAACAGACCCATTTGTGCATACTCTTTGATTTCTGCCAGCCAATCTTCTATCCACACCAATGTTGCCCCTTGCATCATGAGCTTTTATTTTCTGCAATAACCTTTGAATCGACACCTTTTCAAACGTCTTCTGGAAATCCAAGTACAGTACACCTATGTCTGTAGACCTGGATAAACATGCCCCTTTATCCAAGGCATATATTATTACAATAAAATGGTAAACCATGACTTCCCTTTCACAAAACCATGTTGACTCTTCCGATTACCTTGGGATTTTCTAAGTGCATTGCTTTAACCACCTCAATGTTAAATGTCAAGCTAACAGTCCTATTGTTTCCTGTTTTCTGCCTCCCTCCCTTCATGAATAGAGGGATTTTGTTTGCTACTTTCCAATCTGATGTAACCTCTCCAGAATCTAGAAGTTGGAAAATTAACATCAACTCGTCTACTAACTCATTAGCCATCTTTTTTAAGACCCTAGAATGAAGTCCATCAGGAGCCAGAGACGTCAGCCCACAACTCCGTCAGTTTTCTAAGTAGTTTTGTAAGAGTGGCTCAAGGGTTGGTGTCAGAGAAATGGGTTTCAATTCATGAGGCACTGGTACCAGTACTGGGGATGAAGGGAGCTCCACTATTGAGACAGCTGTCACCTGAACAGTGCTGGGACAAGTGTCCTGGTGAATCAAATGACTAGGGCTCTAGGGTGGTCTGTGAACTGAATAGTTTGGAGGGGGGATGGTTATGTGAAGGCAAGTTTGGAAAGTTCAAGAAAAATGAGAAAGTAATAGTGTTGCAGTTAATGATAACCACAGTGTAACACAAAGGGACAGAGTGTACTGACATAAGAATGCATCAGCAAATAAGGTCAGAATTGGGGAAACTGGTAAAAAGATAGAATTGAAGGCTCTTTATCTGAACGCATGGGTGAGAAATTTTGGCCTGAAACTAGTCTCTTCAACTTAAAGGCAATTAAAATATTGTGAGGACCAAGTTGGCTAGAATGAAATGGGAATTTGGGTTAAAAAGTGCTTCCCAAATCTTTCCCTATGTGACTCTCATTTTAATGCCTCTGACATTGCGTGATCCCAGAATGGTGGAAGGGGTGGAGGTGGTGTGAGAAACTTAGGGAGTTGTTGATTGGAGGAGGATTATTTTACGGGAAATATTGATTACCCAGGATGGGTGGTTAAAGTTGCTGCGTTTTCCCTGATAAAGGTGAAAGACTACCTTTTTACAGTCTGTGGTCATAGCAAACAATCAGGCCTCATGATTAAATCATGATCACTAGCATAAAAAAATACAAGCAATTAAAGGTACCTCACAAATGTCAAAACTTGGCCTGAGCTCCACGTCTGCCATTGCTGCCTCAGAACTCGCGACCCCAAAATTCTGTTTAGTGACCTCACTGGCATCTCAACCCACATCTTGGGAAGCCCTAGGTTAAGAGGTAAAATGGTAGAGAATCAGCGACAGACATTTTGAGGAGATTTTTCATAACTCTAAACTCTAAACAAAGATGTATTCCATTGAGTAAGAAACACACTGTGAGAAGGATGCACCACGCAAATTGGAAAAAAAAGATATGCAAAGATTAGTGGTAGCCCACGAGATTTGAAATATTTTAGAAATCAGCGAAGGATGGCTAAAATAAAAGAGGGAGAAATTAGCGTATGAGAGAAAGCTAGAAAGAACTATGAAACAGAAAGTGAAAGCTTCTACAAGTATATAGAAAGGAAGAAAGTGTTTTGAGTGCTAATCCCTTACAGAATGAGACTCGGACATTAATAAAGGGGAAACTAGGAAATGTCTGACACTTTCAACAAATATTTTGTATCTGTCTTCACAGCAGAAGACACAGAAAGCATCCAAAAATAGTGCAAAATGGAGGGAGGAATAAAAGCTATCACTAGAGAGAAAATAGTAGGTAAACTAATTATGTCATCTGCATAATTTATGCAGCTCTGCTGATTTTCAACATGGAGCTGACAGCACCAGAAATTCGGCGCTGGGAGACTCACGGAGGCCATGGCACACAACGGGGAGCCCATGCAACAGCCTCCACTAGAGTTTCCTGGCCCGCTGCACTACAAAAGCAACGTAGTGGGCTGGGAGAATCACCCCGTTTAGTCTCATTGAGGAATCAAATTGGGCACACAGTTTAAAAATAAGGTGTCTCCTAGTTAAGATGGGGATGAGGAGGATTTTTCTCTGAAGTTGCTAGTCTTTGTAATTCTCTTCCATGGAGGGCAGTGGAGGTTGCATCATTGAATATATTCAAGGCTGAATTAGACAGATTTTTGATTGGCAAGGGAGTCGAGGGCTGAGGTACGATATGGCGGAACAGGTTTGATGGGCCAAAGGGCCTACGTCTGCTGCTATTTCTTAAGATCTTACCCTGATAATTATTTTCATAATTTTAAGCACTTGTATCATTCAACTGGCCTGTCATCACTATTTGCTGAGGGGGGGAAAAAAATCAACATAATTTTTCATGCTTTCCTCCATATTTTGTATTTGCTCACACAGGCAGTATCTTAATGAATCTGTATTGCAACTTTTCTAAAGCCTTAAAATCTTGCCTGTAGTGTGAAACCCACTGTCTCACATACTACTCTATTGGCAGTAATCTTTTAAATAGGCTCCACATAATCTGTGGCTTTTATATTCAGTGCCCCTTGTGACAAATTCTACAATCTCATAAGCCTTTTTTGCTGCTTTATCAAACTCAGTGTTGCCTTTAATGCCCGGAGAATCTACACCACAAACCTCTCTTCCACAGCACCAAGCCCACTTCCATTCAGAGTCTATTTATTGGGTGGAATTTTCCCAACATTTACCAGGCTCTGATTTAAAATGGGCGTCTATCTTTCCAACGGGACTGGGAGTTGAAGACAAAGGCCCCATGCACCCACACAAAAAGCGAAAACTCAAAAAGGGTGCAAAAACCCTAGGAGAAGTGAGAGAGACAGAGATTAAAAAACATGCTGTTGTAAAAATCACAATATTGATGCAATGCCAATAACTTGTGTCTATAGTTATGTTTAGCTAATGCCTAGACATGAGATTAGCATTATGCTGAGACTTCTGTCCTGCACTTCAGCTTTCTCCTTTCCAATTGTTACCGCTTTTTTTCTCATGCTTAGTTTTTCTATCTGAGGTAAGAGTACTCAAAATATTAATATGATGAAAGGAAAATACTGCAGATGCTGGAAATCTGACATAAGAAAAAAAATGCAGGAAAATCGAATAATCAAGTAGCATCTGTGGAGAGAAACAGTCAACATTCATACTGATGACCGTTTCAAAATATTAAATCTAGTATGAACTGGATAAATTATTTGTGAACTGTTTCTAAGGAAATCAAGGTTCCCTTTTATACAGTTTATATTTATATTATATTTACATTTTTCTAAGTCAGTGGCCCAGGTTTTGTGATAGCTTCGTAAAACTATCAGTGCTCAGCATTATTAAGGTGGGAATCAGATTTTTGGCATCCACACATGCACAGTATAACATGGAACCTGCATTTCCTGATTCTCTCCTGATTCTCTCTGACGGGGAGCGCAGGCTGAAATTTGCCCCAAAACATATCTTTTGCTAGAGGGCAGTACAAAGAAAATAGGAGTGTGCTTCAATTTTTTTAAATATATAGTATGGTGGTGCACCGTGACATGTAAAAGATTGGGAACCATTGATCTAGAAATAGGCAATCGTTAGAGGAGTCTCATCTTCAGTTGGCACAGTGATAATGAGCAGTTATTTCAGATAATCAGCATTAGAAAGGGAGCATAGGGTAAAAGGTCATTAAAAATACTAGTTACAGTGGATGTAAAAACAAAGTTCAACCAGATTGAGAACAGAAAGCATTGGTTTCATAGTTAGAGTGCATAATTTAACTATTGATCCCTTCTTGTCCCAAATGCACAATTCCCCTCTGTTAGAGAGTGCATGGCAACATGACAGGCCAAACCAGTTGGACAGCATTTTGCAGACAGGCAAGCTGACAGAATTGCTTCAGTGCAGTGTCATGTGAGTTCTGACCTTGGGCTATTTCAACGTTAATGATTTGGACACTTGTCCTAAACTAGAGGTTGGGTATGAACCGGCCAACATTTCCCACTGTTTAATACCTCAGAATTTAAAATGCCTTGAGATCCCAAGATTATTGAATCAGTATTTTTGTTGTCTTAGGTAGATGCAATAGGAAGACCCCTAGTTTTCTTTAGAATGTACTGAATGAGTTGACTCTCTGCTTGCACGATCCAGATTCTCGAGGGAGTTGGGGGGAGGAAATGTTGGGGGGGGGGGGGGCACAAGTGCTTCCCTAACTCCCAATATAATCTCATTTTGGCATGGTGGTCTTAGCCAAACTGGCATGATGGGAGGTGAGCAGCAGGTGGACTGGTAAGGTGCTCGTGTAACGATAGGCTTGGGTTGATGTAGAGCTTTCTTGCTGCGATCTCACTCCTTAGGTGAGGGAGTGGGATGTTGCTCAGGATGGCAGCCAGGAGAGTTGAGTTGATCAGAGACAAAACACAATTATGAGATGCCATACCATTCTATAATATGTAGGGGGTACCATATTAGCATGGATAAAGGATTGGTTAGCTCACAGAGAATAGGGATAAATGGGTCTTTCTTGGGTTGGCAAGCTGCAACCAGTGGAGTGCCACAGGGATCAGTGCTGAAGCCTCAACTATTTACAATCTACATCAGTGACTTGGATAAAAGGACCAAATGTATGGTAGCTAAATTTGCCAATGACACTAAGAACCATAGGACAGTAAGTTGTCAAGAGGAGGTGAGGAGACTGCAAAGGGACATAGATGGGTTAAGTGAGTAGGCAAAACTTTGTAAGATTGAGTATAACGTGGGAAAATATGAATTTGCATTCTCTCCGGGTCTGCGTGGGTTTCCTCCGGGTGCTCCGGTTTCCTCCCACAGTCCGAAAGACATGTTGGTTAGGTGTATTGGCCGTGCTAAATTCTCCCTCAGTGTACCTGAACAGACGCCGGAGTGTGGCGACTAGGGAATTTTCACAGCAACTTCATTGCAGTGTTAATGTAAGACCACTTGTGACATTAATAAATAAACTTAAATTCTTATGCTCTCATTTTCATTCTCGCTTGCTCACGTTCACTTGATTTGATTTATTATTGTAGATTGCTCTTGTTTGCTCACTTGTTTTACTCTCCCCTCTCCCCTCTTCTCTCTCGCATTGATATATATAACAGCGTCACATATATCCCCATGAAATGGGAGAAAAAGCACAGTAAATGGGATGTCATGTTAGGATCTCAGTGATTGCTTTTCTGACTTTTATACCTGGTATATTGAGACTTCAATAAAGGAGCTTTGCACCTTTGTTTTGGTGTTCTGACTTGGAAGGATTTAATTGGGTTTATTTGATGTCCTGCACCCTCAGTCAGTTCCAGTATGGGTCGAATTGATTGGTGTTCTGTTTCACCAGCACAGAGCACGTTGATACAGATCACCATTTACAGCAAAACATACCTTTTGCATTAATGTGTAACATGCCAAGGACACTTGGGAAAAATCTTTCTATTCGCTTAGGTACATACCAGTAGGCAAGACAGATTAGGGATACTATTTTAAGTTTTTTTTTCTGCTTGGCGATCATCAACTGGAAAGTTGATTTGCTTTTGTAACCATGCCAACGTAAATATTAACTGATTTCCCATAATTTGATTGGCCTGTGCTTCTGTGGGAATCAGATGACCTCTCCTAAACTGAAATGGAAGAATCAAAAACCTGAGATGGATTTTCTCGATGTGGAGATGCCGGCGTTGGACTGGGGTAAACACAGTAAGAAGTTTAACAACACCAGGTTAAAGTCCAACAGGTTTATTTGGTAGCAAAAGCCACACAAGCTTTCGAGGCTCTGAGCCCCTTCTTCAGGTGAGTGGGAATTCTGTTCACAAACAGAACTTATAAGACACAGACTCAATTTACATGAATAATGGTTGGAATGCGAATACTTACAACTAATCCAGTCTTTAAGAAACAAAACAATGGGAGTGGAGAGAGCATCAAGACAGGCTAAAAAGATGTGTATTGTCTCCAGACAAGACAGCCAGTGAAACTCTGCAGGTCCTGCAGAGTTTCACTGGCTGTCTTGTCTGGAGACAATACACATCTTTTTAGCCTGTCTTGATGCTCTCTCCACTCCCATTGTTTTGTTTCTTAAAGACTGGATTAGTTGTAAGTATTCGCATTCCAACCATTATTCATGTAAATTGAGTCTGTGTCTTATAAGTTCTGTTTGTGAACAGAATTCCCACTCACCTGAAGAAGGGGCTCAGAGCCTCGAAAGCTTGTGTGGCTTTTGCTACCAAATAAACCTGTTGGACTTTAACCTGGTGTTGTTAAACTTCTTAATGGATTTTCTCCACAGGATTGATTTTGGGAGTGGATGATTCACAAATCAACCTTGTTTTAAGAGTAACAATGTAATCAGATGGAAGTAAGTTAAGTAGAGGAGGAAACTTAAAATATAAATGCTAGATTCAAGGGGATGTCCATAATCCACATAGTACAGGGATCAAATACAATGTTCGGCTGGTTCAGATATTGTTTATTCGGGGAGAGGAGAAACTTAAATTAGTAACAAGAATTGACAGGAAACTTAATGCCATTGGGTGTGTGTGTGTGCGTGCGTGCGTGCGTGCGCGTGTGTGTGTGTGTGTGTGTGTGTGTGTGTGTGTGTGTGGAAGAGAGAGAGAGAAAGGGAATGGGAGGGAAAAAGAGCAGATGAGACCCAGTTACTTACACACGCATATAAATACACACACACACTTGAGTAGGCAATCCTGGAAAATCCTGCAATCATATATACAAAAATATATTTTCATAAAGCCCTTTGTGGGAATTATCTCTGTTCTCAATACTAACATCCATCATATTATTTAAGTTATCGTCATTGATGTGCTCTGGCAGCATGCCCTAATTTGGCAGAGTTTTATACAATTTGCTAAGTGTACTAGGAACCAGGTTGAGACTGTAAGAAACTCATTTCACATATTACTCTTGCAGCTGGCAGGGGGGAGGTGGCTTTTATCCCATCAGTCTGGGTTGAATATGAATCTAGTTCCTTGAGGTGAAAGGAGTAGTGTACTAAACTCTGCCACACTCGGTGCCAGTGGGGTGGCTTTAAATAAGAGACCTGTTGGCATAGTGGCAAATCTGCACCTTGTGAACACTGCAGAAGTTTAATCTTGTAATTTGTACTAGATTTGGATTCTAAATGAATGAACTGCGAGGAGGATTACATATCGCAAGAGTAGGATGAGTAACCAGTTGTCTGTCTTTTTGAATTGCTGGATGGATGAAATTATTGAGTATTCAATAAAATATTTTTCATTGAAAATATAATTTTTGATATTTATAATGGCTAATATTTGGTATTTACTAAAGTAATTGATGTTTTGTACATGGTTTCATAGCGCATGCTGATTGTTTGATATCAGATCTC
Organism: Mustelus asterias; assembly: GCF_964213995.1. Classification (NCBI taxonomy): domain Eukaryota; kingdom Metazoa; phylum Chordata; class Chondrichthyes; order Carcharhiniformes; family Triakidae; genus Mustelus; species Mustelus asterias. Next base: position 95,912,828 of record NC_135804.1, read on the forward strand.
AGCCCAACCCTGTTCCTCCCTGATATGCAGCTATTACTAAGCATTATATTGCTCAAGCGCACTATATTTTTGGAAAATAAATACGGATGGAGGAGGCGAGAGATATTTTCTGACATCAACAAATAAAGTTTTTGAGCAAATAATTGCACTTCCTTTTGGATGCTTGTTAGCTTTTCTTTTTTCTGCTTCCAGAGACCACTGCGAAGACTGAATCACAGCAAGTTCATCTGACTCCATCGGTCCCCATCCCAAAATTTTCTCAAACTACAAAATATGAAGATACCAGGTGACAACTTTCAAATATGCCATAACATTGTTTCCAATCGCTGGTAGAACTGGGGTCGGTAACCTTAATAACATAAAGAGCCTTTTTTAACATTTAGCCAAAAAGGGCATATTTTAAGAACTACATTGCTGTTACTCAGGTGCCCAATAATAAAAAAAACAGAGCAGAGACACGATTCAGCAACATATTTAAAGGTTTTAACAGCATGGTTGCTAATTGTATATTCTTGTGAGACGTTATCAATGTTAGTAGGAGTTTTTAAAAAAAAAAGAGGAACAAGCCATTTGAATGAGTTTGATCGATCAAGGTCAGGAATTGGGGGGCATGTTAATTCTTAGTCAGACATGTGACTCTCTCTGCAATGTGACCCCTGTTTTCAGGAATGGTGGGCTAGGATGAAGATTCTGCTCTGTGAGTGAGGATATTTAACCTTTTAACACTTGTGCAATACTTTGGGGCTATTATCGATCAAATTGTACCTTTCTGTTAATAGGATACACAGATAGGGTTAACACTGCTACCTCACAGCGCCGGGGACTCGGGTCAATTCCTGGCTTGGGTCACTGTGCGGAGTCTGCACGCGCTCCCCATGTCTGCATGGGTTCCTCCGGGTGCTCCGGTTTCCAGTCCGGAAGACGTGCTATTTAAGTGCATTGGCCATGCTAAATTCTCCTTCCGTGTACCTGAACAGGTGCCAGAGTGTGGCGACCAGGGGATTTTCATAGTAACTACATTGCAGTGTTAATGTAAGCCTACATGTGACACTAATAAATAAACTTTAAAAAGGAAATAATAAAGGCATCTGGAGCTTCATTTATGTATAAAACTATTTTGTCTCTGTGTTTCTTCCCTTTTCTTCCCCCCCCCCCCCCCCCCACTTCCACCTTCTGCCCCAAACCACCTTGTAACATCTATGTTTAAACTGTTTTCTTTTGAGTGTGTGATCAGCCTGGGTTGACTTTCATTCCAAATCTTTCTTTTTCCTCACCCCCACCTTGCCGAAGGGAAATGCTGTTCCCTCCCAACTGATCTTTGAGGAATCAGAACATTGTTGTACAGGGAATTGTGAAATGTGAACTTGTATCCTGTTGGCATGTGGTACACTAGATGGTTTTGCTTTGACTTGTGCAGAGCTGAATTTGTGTCCGCCTATTAATTATTAAATGGTTTGTGTAGCGTGCAAACCAAATAATATGCGCACTAAGTCAAGACGGCTGTCTTTCACCTGCTATGGAAAAACAAAGAACTCTGATCTTCAAACAATAAATTGTATCTCAAACACAAATGTAATGTAAGGACAATTGGTGTGATTGCAGAATGTGACCATTAAATGCTCATTAAAAATTCTGCATGCCTTTGTTATAACCAAATTTCACATCAGTCAGGTAAATCAAAGATTGGTGTGGCACTTTAAAACAGTGTTGTGTTCATAAGAATAGATTTTGTGCAACAATGTGTGTTATTGATAAACTGCATCAAAATCCACCCATCTGCTTGCATAGGTAACAACACCAGGTTAAAGTCCAACAGGTTTATTTGGTAGCAAAAGCCACACAAGCTTTCGAGGCTTTTGCTACCAAATAAACCTGTTGGACTTTAACCTGATGTTGTTAAACTTCTTACTGTGTTTACCCCAGTCCAACGCCGGCATCTCCACAGCATAGGTAACTGCCATGTTAAGAATTACATCCAACTTTTCCTGCTTTCTTAAATGCTTTCATAGTGAGGCTTGTATTGTTAGTGATGTGTGAAAATTTGATCACCTTGCCCTGTAGCCTTATCACTTTGCCTCCTAAACAAACCATTAACAGTTAATGTCTTTTTATCTTTCTCGGAGTCTGTATTGTTTGCATAACACCCTTGCATTCACTGCTTGAGTAACGCGATGCAGGTAAATAGACAAATGCTGCCAAGATAAATAGAGCGAGCGGAAGGGCTGTTTGTGGCACATATAGGTACATCTCCACACCCTTGTTAATACAGGCTTTTATCAATATTTGGGTAAGGCTGTCACAAGATTTATTTTCATGACTTGTCTGCAAATGAGCTTAAACTATTCTTCAGCCATTTGGCAGATATTTGGCTTCAACATGACCAATACGGTGACCTTGTGCAGCATTACTACTGGGTTTTCCATGATACTAAAGAATGTTGAGGAGTTGTTCAAGTTTTGATTTTAGTTATCATTATGCCCTTCGTTTTCCAAAAGAAAAATAGAGGGTGTGCCTCGGGATAATGGCCTCCTTCCAGATCAGGCCAGGAAAATGTTATGTTGTAAGCAGACCACAGTAGGAATTCAAAGTAATGTTATAGAATTGTTGATGGGTCAAGCAGCTCATGCTACCTTTACTACAGAACATGGTCTCTTGCTATTTATTCTCTGTTGGGTGGTATGGTGGCACAGTGGTTAGCACTGCTGCCTCACAGTGCCAGGATCCCAGATTCAAATCTGGCCTCGGGTCACTGTCTGTATGGAGTTTGCACCTTCTCCCTGTGTCTGCAAGGGTTTCCTCCGGGTGCTCTGGTTTCCTTCCACAGTCCAAAGATGTGCGGGTTAGGTTGATTCGTCATGCTAAATTGACCCTAGCGTCAAGGGGTTAGTAGGGTAAATGGGTGGGGTTGCATGTATAGGGCTTGGGTGGGATTGTGGTCAGTGCAGACTTGATGGGCTGAATGGCCTCCTCCTGTACTGTAGGGATTCTATGATTCTATAATTCTTCCACAACTTAATGCGTTCATGGTTCAGGAGGTGAATATGCAGTAATTTGGTTTGACGTGATCTCCTCATGTGCCCAGCAGCAGTTGTGATCTCACTGTGTGTTTGCTTTTTTTAAAGTGTTTCAACTGATGAAACCAGTGAAGGAGTTCCAGCAGAGGAAGAAAATATCCCGGCAAGGCGAAAAATGAAATTGAAGTCTGTGATTCAACAGGTAGAAAAGGCAGGATTGGAGTGTAGATGCTTTACCGGTGAAATCTGCAAATGCTTGACCTTTTTAAAAGCAATCGTATACACTGCTGGTTATTACTCTTTTTTTTTTTTACCTTCACCTTTCTTGAATTTGTTTTCCAATTTCTGACCTCCCCCCAAGACAAGTACTTGGTCCATAGATGCTAGTAAGCATCCACCGCCCCTCCCCTCCCCCAACACCGCCTGCACTCACCAGCTAAGACTGTGCCCCACCCCACTCACTGGTATCAGAAAACACCCCCACCCCACTAAGTGAGCGAGATCCCACTATGGGGTCACCAAAGGACCCCCATTCAGGAGCCCCTCTTCAGGCCCCCCCCCATTTGGCACAGCCAACCTGGCACCGCCAGGGAGAAGGGGGCAGAGTGGGGGGATCTAATGAGGAAAGGGGATCCGAGTGGAGGGTCTGAGTTCCAATTTGCGAGAATCGTGATCTTAGGAACATGTTATAAACTTGATGAGTTACCTGTGGAGCTGAAGAAAGTTTTTATGATTTTTAAGAGCAAAGAACAGTACAGCACAGGAACAGGCTCTTCGGCCCACCAAGTCTGTGACGACACAGATGCCTCTCTAATCTAATATTTTCTTGTCTCTAAGTGGTCCATATCCCTCTATTCCCTGCCTATTCATGTATCTATCCAGATGCCCCTTGAACGTAGTTATTGAATCTGCTTCCGCCACCACCTCCGGCAGCGTGCTGCAGGCATTCACCACCCTCTGTGTGAAAAACTTGCCCCTGACATCGCTTTTAAACTTTCTCACACTCGACCTATGCCCCCGGGTAATTGACTCTCCGATCCTGGGAAAAAGACTCTGACTATCCACTCTATCCAAGCCTGCCATAATCTTGTAAACCTCCAACAGGGACCCCTCATCCTCCGACGCGCCAATGAAAACAATCCAAGTTTGTTCAACCTTTCTTCATGGTCCATATCCTCCAAACCAGTCAACATCCTGGTAAATCTCTTCTGCCACCTTTCCAAAGCATCAACATCCTTCCGGTGGTGACCAGAATTGTACACAATACTCCAAATGTGGCCTAATCAAAGTCTTATACAGCTGCAACATGATTTTCCATTTCCTAAACTCAGCGCCCCGACCGATGAAGGCCAGCGTGCCATATGCCTTCTTGACCACCTTGTCCACCTGAGTTGCCACCTTCAGGGAACTGTGGATCTGCACGCCCAGATCCCTCCGCATGCTAATATTTCTAAGGGCTCTACCATTTACTGTAGACCTTCCAAATCGCTTCTCGGCCTTTTGGCTAAGATCAAGTGTAGTATGGATGGGATGCTGCGCTTGGTTGAGGTCATTGGGTTACACTGAAGCTTCATATGTTTCATATGAAGCAATTTTTAAAAGCGGCATCTCGGCCTTTTGGCTAAGATGCAAATGAGCTCAAGTCTTGGAGGAGGAACCTCCTCCCTTCTCCAATCAGCTTGGCTCATGTAGATCAGGCCCAGGACAGGGTGATTTGGTCGCTCGCCCTGTCTTGTCAGCCTGGATCGGAAATGTCTCAACTTGTTGAGACTTTGAATTGGATTTGATTTGATTGAATTGGAAAAGTATTTAAAAAAAGTAGACCTTCCAAATCGCATCACCTTACATTTAACCGGGTTAAATTCCATCTGCATCTTTTGGCCTAGGTCTCCAGCTGAATTATATCCTGCTGTATCCTCTGCCAATCCTCCTCACTATCCACTACTCTCCCAATTTTTGTATCATCTGCAAATGTACTAATCAAACCATCTACATTTTCCTCCAAATCATTTATATGTTACAAACAACAGAAGCCCCAGCACTGATCCTTGTGGAACACCGCTTGTCACAGACCTCCAGTTAGAAAAGTACCCTTCCACTGCTTCTTTCTGCTTTCTTTACCCAAGCCAGTTTTGTATCCATCTTACCAGCTCACCTCGGATCCCATTTGACTTCACCTTCTGTATCAGCCTGCCAGGAGGAACCTTATCAAAGGCTTTACTAAAGTCCATGTATACAACATTCACTGCCCTGCCCTGGTCACGTTTTCTTGTCACTTCTTCAAAGAACTCAACCAAGTTTGTGAGACACGAGCTCCCCTTCACAAAATCATGCTGCCTATCGCTAATAAGCCTATTTTCTTCCAGATGTGAGCACACCCTGTCCCTAAGAATCTTCTCCAATAATTTCCCCACCACTGATGTAAGGCTCACAGGCCTGTAATTTCCCGAATTGTCTCTTCTGCCCTTTTTAAACAGAGAATATCACTATCCATTACTCTCCAATCCTCTGGTACCTCGCCTGTGGCTAAAGAAGATATAAAGATTTTGGCCAAGGTCTCGGTGATTTCTTCCCTCGCCTCTGTCAGTATTCTGGGATAGACCCTATCTGGCTTTGGGGACTTGTCCACCTTAATGTTTTTCAAAACCTCCAATACCTCCTCCCTTATCTCAGCATGTCCTAGAATGTCAACATCCTTCTTTCTACACTCACCATCCACCACATCCTTCTCTTTTGTGAATCAATAAAAACAGTTGTTTTCTTTGATATCATCCCAGTCTCCAATCATCGATTAGAATCCTAGAATGGTTACAGCACAGAAGGATGTCATTCAGCCTTTCGTATCCATATTGCTTCTCGGCAGAAAGAGCTCAGCTGGTCCTACTCTCTTACCCTTTCCCCGTAGTCCTACAAACTTTATTTTTTAATGTAATTATCCAATTTCCTTTGAAAGGCATGATTGGATCTTTCTCCGCCACCCCTTGGGCAGTGCATCCAGATCCTAATCGCTCACCTCATTAAAATATTTTTTCTTGTGTCATCACTGACCTTAAATCAGTGTCCTCTGATTCTTTGCTCTTCCACCAATGGGAAAAGTTTGTCAACTTTTCCAGACCCTTTGTGATTTTGAACACCTCTATCAAATCTCTCAACTTTCTCTTCTGTAAGGAGAACAGTCCCAGCTTCTCCACTCTATCCATATAACTGAAGCCCCTCCCCTTGTGAATCTTTTCTGCACTTTCTCCAAAAGTTCATATCCTTCCTGAAATGTGATTGAGTATTGTGCAGCATACTCCAGTTGAGACAGAATCAGTGCTTTATAAATGTTCACCATAACTTCCTTGCTTTTGTGCTTAATGCCCCTGTTTCTATACAGCCTAGGATCCCATGTGTCTTATGAACTACTTTCTCAACTTGCCCTGCCACCTTCAACGATTTATGCACATGCACTCTTGGCCCCTCTGTTCCTATGAAATGTGTCCTTCATTTTATATTGCCTCTTTTCATTCTTCTTCCAAAAATGAATCGTCTTGAGAAAGAAATTGACATTACTTAGACTTTTGGAATAAAACTATCCTGTATTTTTGTAATATTTAGAACACTTGCATGTATAGAATAGAATGCATTGCAAGAAATTGGATCTTACCATTTTATCTCTGCACTCAATATCAACTTCAGGAACACTTGGCTCTTTGGGTACAGCACAGATTAGATAAGAGTATAAAGTGTGAATTAAAAAATGCTAATACCTGGATTTTCCTTTCTGATTGTGTGCATGTTTCACCTTTCAAAAGAAGATTCAGATGGGTCACTGACTAACTCATAGTGTGTTCTCACCCAAGGTGTGTACAGACATTCCCTTGTGAACATGCTTTCTGGTACAGGCAATCCAACAGCTTTCCCCTTTCTCAGTACACGTAGGAGAGGAGGGTGTACACTTCAGGTGGTTGATGGGGAACACTTGTCCCGATAAACATCTCATTCATTTCATTTTAGATTTTGTGGTCCGGATGGTGAGAAAATGAATCCTGTTATCAGCAATGTCTCAACATTTTTTCAGGCACTCGTGCCTTCAATTACCTGGGCCAACCTGTGAGGTCATTAAAACGATCCCAGCACAGAATTTCTCTGCAGGTGGTGGAATTGGCGCTGCCTATCAATGTTCCTTCCCTCCAGTCTGGCTGTGCTTCCTCTATCTGGGACTTTATTCTATGTATGCCAAAGAATCTTCAACCCTATCTCTGCCACCATAATCTCCACTAAAACCTCTGAGAATCATTGTAGAGTGCCCATTTGTAGATTTATTCTCCTGTCATTTCTTTTCTGCTTTTTGCTTTAGAGGCTTTGGGGGAGGATGGTGTGGTTGAATAGGATTACTTGTCTACATGGTTTTTGGAGGGAATGGGTTTCAGAAGTGAAATGACCTTTTCTGGGAGTTATACAGCTAATAATGTCTTAGCTGAGATTTTGATGATATCTAATCTGCAGATTTAACTCTTCTCTCCTTGTGCTGCAGGACAAGTCATTATATGATCCCTGGGAAAGCAGCAGTGATGAACCAAGTTCTACAGAAGTTGCTGTACGAGCAGCGAAAAAGGGTAATTAGACAATATCTGAATGACATTTTATCTTGATTATTGGTCCATTTACAAAGGGGTGGTACACCAACTGCACAAGTTATTGATTGTGAAATTTTGTAGATGTTGAGGCACAGAAACAGGTCATTCAGCCCAACTGCTCTATACCAGTATTTATGTTCACAACTTCCTCCCATCCCTACTAATTTCCTTCCACTTTTTTTCTCCCTCCGGTTCTTCTCCAGCCTCCCATTAAATGCTCTATTAATGCAGATAGAATTCAAATGCATTGATTGGACTGTTTTGTATGATGAGTATAGTATCGGAATGAATTTATAGCTGCATTTACAGAAATGCAGTATAGTTGCTTAATCAGACATTCTAGGAAGTTTTTTGGGGATAAAAGAACAAAGAACAGTACAGCACAGGAAACAGGCCCTTCGGCCCTCCAAGCCTGTGCCGCTCATTGGTCCAACTAGACCATTCGTTTGTATCCCTCTATTCCCAGAATGCTCATGTGACTATCCAGGTAAGTCTTAAACGATGCCAGCGTGCCTGCCTCCACCACTCTACTTGGCAGCGCATTCCAGGCGCCCACCACTTTCTGTGTAAAAAAAAAAAAAATCCCTCTGATATGAATTATACCTTGCCCCTCTCACCTTGAGCCCATGACCCCTCGTGATCGTCACCTCCGATCTGGGAAAAAGCTTCCCACTGTTCACCCTATCTATACCCTTCATAATTTTGTACACTCTATTAGGTCTCCCCTCATTCTCCGTCTTTCCAGGGAGAACAAGCCCAGTTTACCCAATCTCTCCTCATAACTAAGACCCTCCATACCAGGCAACATCCTGGTAAACCTTCTCTGCACTCTCTCTAAAGCCTCCACGTCCTTCTGGTAGTGCGGCGACCAGAACTGGACGCAGTACTCCAAATGTGGCCTAACCAGCGTTCTGTACAGCTGCAACATCAGACTCCAGCTTTTATACTCTATACCCCGTCCTATAAAGGCAAGCATACCATATGTGCTAGAGTTATATGCTCCTCGCTTAACTGCATACCTTGACAGTGCAACCATAGGCAACTAATGAAGCCAATGTGTCACTCTCCTGATCCATAGAGTTACAGAACTGGATTAGAAGCACAAGAATTTTTGCAGCGGCAAGATCACCTCATGCACGAGTGCTTGAACAGCCAGTGATGTATTCTGCACTTGAATTTCAAAACTATATTTTTCCCCTCGCATGGCCTCATAATTTCTACCAGCGTAACTTCACATGAGAAGGGGTCTTAATCGACAACCTCTGCATTCGCCATCCAATTAAGGAAGCGGGAGGCCCAATAGAAGGACTCACAATATTTGGACAATGGCTCCACTGGGAGGAGTGAGTGCTGCTGGCGAAGAGGGAACCCAGGAGGATGCCTCTAGAGACATTCACAAAGGTCCTCTGCTCCTTAATGCCAGTTGAAAATGCTGAAAACACTACTGCAAGACCTCGGGCTCTCTGTGCTTGAACTAAGGATGGAATTTTATGCCCTTCCACTGGGTTACTTTGGTAACGGGGCATTTAACTGGGTAGAAGGGTGGTGGGTGGGGACTGAGCTTCCTTCCTGACCCTGTGCTCCAATTAAGCAAGAAGGCTGCTCCCAATTGCGGCCCTTAAGTGGGCAATTGATGGCCACCCGTGGGCCTCATTCCACTGTCGCTGGTGCTTATCCAGCTTCAGGCGGTGGACGTGCCATGCAGAAAGCCCAAAAAGCAAGCCCTGTCAAGTGCCTGAATGAGGCACCCAGCATTGGGGAGGCCTGCTGAGTGCCACCCTCTTGCTGCCAAATACCCCTTCTCCCTTTGCCCACAACCCCCCTCGCCGTTATCAATCACCAATGCCTGACCCATCAGCAATTCTGGCCAGACATGTGGGTGTGGGCATGTGTAGTGCCGGCAGCAGTCACTGCCTCCCCAGTGGCACTGCTGAGCAATGAAGGGCAGCTTTTAGCAGGCAGCATCTTCATCCCAGGGTCCTTGATACAAGAGAAGGCCCACTACTGCTGCCCAGTTAATTATTTGATTGGCACTTAATTTGGCAGACCTTCTGGTGAAGAGCTAGTGCAGGGCTCTCCAGGCAGTGAGCAAGGTGAGATGGAGTGACGTCTCCGTTAAACTTTGCCCTAGCTGTCTAATCCTAATTTCACACAGGCATTTCCATGACTGTTCTCTATTTGAGGGCAGGTGCTGATAAATTTTTGCAATTTAAATTGGAAGAATAGCTCTTGTGATCCTGCCCTGTACTTGCCTCAATTTACAGATCAACAGACTTTGGAATGCAAATATGGAACACAAAACACCAAGATCATAGTTGAAAATCCTGCGTTTGAAATGTGAAACATGAGCTCCAAATGCTATATTAAAGCACCCTCTGGTGGCTGAATTAAACTACACAATAAATATATTCATAAACCAACCTACAGCAGATGCTGGAAATACGTGACAGGTCAGGCAGCATGTGCTGAGAGAGCAGCAGAGTTGACGTTTCAGTTTGATGACTTTTCATTGTGTTCAGACAGTGAAACACTCTGGACACGATTTTACGCTTGTCCCAAAACCATAAAAATCCGCCCGAGGTCAACGGACCTTTCCATGGTCTGCCCCTCACCCGCCCCGATTCTTGTGAGAGGCGGACAGTAAAATTCCAGCCTCTGTGGCTCAAAGGGTGAGCTAGTAACCACTCTCAGAATCCTACCAATACCTCTTTAACCAGTACACAATGTGCAAGAGTGGCAAAAGATGCCTTGGTGACTCTTCCTCATTCAGAGCAAATGTTTTAACTTCTCTTCTGGATTCTTTATTGTTTTCCCATCAAAACACATCACACGTGGCCAATTGCAACCCACTTAAAATGGACGTCCACCCTGGCAGAGGGCTGCTTTGGCTTGGTTCTGTGTTGAGAGCATTTCCTTGCATCACCTTCAGATTAAATCTATGGTGTGAGCGATCAATGTCGCGACAGAATTGGATCAAGTAGCTATTTTGGGGAGTGAATGCGAATCTGTCGATTGTAGTCCAACTCAAATGGAATGTTCCATGTGTGTTTTGGTTTTCTTTTATTTTTTTCCCCTTCAATTTCTCCCTTCTTCTCAGACTGAGATCAATAGAATTTTGTTGGGTTAGAACATCAAAAAATATGGATCAAAGATGGTGAATAGAGATCGGTTACAGATCAGCAATGATCTGACTGAATTTTGGAATTGGTTTCAGATGTTATAGAACATAGAACAGTACAGCACAGAACAGGCCCTTTGGCTCACGATGCTGTGTCGAGCTTCGTCCGAAATCAAGATCAAGCTATCCCACTCCCTATTATTCGAGTGTGTCCCATGTGCCTATCCAATAACCGCTTGAAAGTTCCTAAAGTGTCCCGACTCCACTATCACAGCAGGATGTTGCCTGGCCTGCTTATGTTCCTATGTCCCTCTGTTCCTCCTCAGCTGAATGTTGTTCCATAATGACCCAGGTTGGACAAATTGTTATAATGCAAGACACAGTAACCTTTTTACCAATCTGAGCATGGCCTCTTTTTGACCGCAATGAGATTTCCTGATACATGGTGTAAATCATTAATTCTAACAAAACTCCTAAGTTTTCTCAACTGGTGTATGTTGCAGGGCAACAAAGAGATACAGGACCTAATGTATCCTCTCCAATATCTGAGCCAGCTTCAGATTGGCAGGAAGAAGCCAAGAATGTAAATATTCACCATCCACAAACTTGCCAGACTCCCACAGGTTCTGACATTTCCACTGACCTGCAGATGAGATGTACTTCTAGTGTTTCTCGAATCCCAAGAAGACTTAATTCTATGGGTGCTTCGGGAGACTTGGGTAAAACTGGGGAGCCTACAGCACCAAATACCAATATAATGGAGCAAGGCCATATAAATGGTAAGTAGGTGAAGGGGAAATGTGCTTTATTGGGATGTGCATAATTTCTGAATGATGATACAGTCTTCTGAAAATTCAATTTTTTTGGTAAATACTAAAGAATTGCTTATGGAATTCTACATGTAACCTTCTACAGAACGCCATGATCATCAGAAAACGTTTGAAACATTAGATTGATATTCACTTTGTCTGACCTCAGACAATGCTAGATCCTGAAACTAAAATCTTAATAATAATGAGATAGTGACTTATTATGATATTTTTCTCCTGATGGTTTTCTGCATTTTCAAAGGAGATTCACCAGGCTAATTCCTAGGATGAGAGGGTTGTCTTAACAAGAGAGACTAAATAGCCGAGGTCTGTATTCCTTAAAGTTTAGAAGAGTGAAGGGTGGCCTTATTCAAACATATAAGATTCTGAGGGGGCTTGACAGGATAGATGGTGAGATGTTTTCACTAGTGGGAAAGTCTCGAACAAGGGGACTTAGCTGCAAGATAAAGGGCCGATCATTTAAAACTGAGATGCGTAGAAATTTATTTAGCAGAGGGTGGTGAGTCTCTGGAATTCTCTGCCCAAAGGGTAGTGGAGGTGGGATCATTAGAAATATTCAAAGTGGAGGTGGATATATATTTAATAGATCGAGGAATAGATGGCCTATGGGAAAATGGCACGAAAAAGGAGTTGAGGCTGACATAGATCAACCATGATCGTATTGAATGGCAGGCAGGCTTGAAGAGCCTGGTGGCCGACTCCTGCTTCTAATACTTATGTTCTTGTTCCACAGGGCAATCTTACTCATCTTTTGAAATTGTTCGGTCTGCTGATAGTTCTATATTTTAACCAGGCATTAGCAAATTTTGAGGAGAGGAAGTGTTTGCTCCGTTTTAAAACCTTGTTATTTTAAAATCTGAATTTATATAGACAGGCTTATGAAGGCATGAATTCTACCCTTGCTACAAAGAAATTCAAGGAGGCATCATGAGACATTAAGCAAAAGCTTAATACCTATCCAAATCTGCTTTTTCAAAACAAAATAATCTGACTTTGAGTCAGGGAAGTAATTTTTCCATTTTATTCCTCAATTTAAATGAAAGGGCAGCTAGTGGAGATATTGAGCCAGTTGCATGAAGAAGTTAAGAGCATGTTCAAGATCAACTTAGTGTTTGCAATCCACTATCCTTTTCTATAAATACTGTGTACCAGTGGTTGTTTGTCTCATCAAAAATGAAATCCATACATTTGGGTCCACGATGAATGCACCCCCTTGGGGTGGGGATAAGAAATTGTTCCAAATGCACTGTACGGACTTGTCCTTAAAGCTACCATTGTCAATTTGATTTTTCCAATCTATATAAAGACTCAAATCGTCCATGATTATTGCAAAAGCTTTCCTATGTTTATTTCTTGATTTATACTGTGTCTTACACTTTTGCTATTGTTCGGGGATGGGGGGGGGGCAATTATTATTCCCACATGGTGACTTCTTTCCCTTGCAATTTCTTATTTCCACCCAGACTGATTTTTCATCTTTATCTTCCAAGCCAAAATCATTTCTTACTACCTACTGAGCTCATCCTTTATTAACAGAACTACCCACCTCCTCTTCTCTCCTTCCTATCCTTCTGAAATGTCAAGTATGCTTGAATATTCAGTTCCCAGCCTTGGAAACTTTGCAATCATTCCTCAATAATGGCCATCATAAAATGAATAAGGAATCTACATATTCTCAATACGAATATGAAGCTAAAGTTTGCTTGTCTTTGCTTGTACTGAAAACCAAAAATGATCTTAATATATGTTTGACTTTCCATTGATAGGCCATATTATGAGACAGCTACTATTTGGAATGATTTGATATGGTCTCTGTTACAGGTCAGTACAAGATTCCTGCAGTTTCCAGTGTAGAATCTCCTACTTGTGAACAAGCTCCAGACCTGACGAAACAAGACAATGTTGCAGGTAGTCACTGTGATAGGACACAGGCCTACCAGGCTGCTGAGATTAGGAACCAAAGAGTTGCATCAACTGATGACAGCTCTCTGATAACAAGAGCACAGGGTAATTTAGATAATACAGATGAAACATGGAAGGCTCCAGAAGAAACTGAGCACATTAATCTAAATGGTGAGTGTGTGGTCTTGAAATGAGCTCAATATGTAAGGATTCAAGCCATGTTAATTGTTTAAAAATTATCTCCTTTCCTCTCTCCAAATTTCCCAACAATCTGACTAAACAATAGTTTGAGGATCTTTCATTGTCAATAACATCATGGTTCCAAACCAAAGTGCCTTTGAATTATCTAATTGGTGATGCAATTACTGTGGCTCACCACATGAAGAGCATGGCTTAACTTCAGTGCAGAAGTTTGCAATTGATCTAAAGTGCTTAACCAATCTCATCATCTCATGAAAGTATGGTTATCCAATTTTCTTGCACTTTCTCCCACCCTACTGCTCATCATCTCCTTACATTAATACAGCCCCCTCATTTTTGGTGGTCTTTCCATTGAGCAGTTTGTCAATGACGATAACTTTACCATTAATCTAGTTCCTTCACTCTGGTTATTCTCTTCCTGGTTAGAATCTTCAAGGTTATCAACATTCAATTTAACAATTATGTATGCTTCTTTTAAAAATAATTGAAATGGGAATTAGAAAAATTACCTTCCCAAAGTGAGCCAAGAAATACAGCTGATATGGGAAATGGAAATTCCTCTATATCCACTCAAACATCAAACCCAACAGTACTAAAGGTGATGTGATCCACACTGTTGTTTTCTCTTGCCTTAAAGAGCACAAAGTTAATCAAAATCTAGAGATTGGTGTATCAAGAATTTTAAAGTTCTATCGTATTTCTTTAACGCCATTGCGAACCTTGAGTAATTTTCCCCTCTATTTTCAAAAGTTTCCTCTATTGTAATGAGGATGTGCAATTGCAATTTATCAGGGCAATCTTTATTAGCTTCCTTAATCACTGTGACAGAGTCGAGGCTTTCCATTTGCCATGTCTTCCTCACATCTGCTTTAGGCAACTTTTAACAGAAAGGAAATTATAAATGACAGAATTCCGCAATGTGGTCTTTCAAAGACTAATAGTCTCAAGTTATATTTATAAACCTGCTATTTGCACAGCAGTATGTACTGAATCCTGGAAATGTATAAATCCAATGAAAGAGCTTCATTGTATGTTAATATAGGGAAGGAAAGAACAAACTAGTTATATAGTTTCATACAGTTCTTAAAACGTCATTTGAACTTGGAACATGAATTTGAACCATTTGACGTGTGTCCTGGAGAAGCTTGCCATTGTGACTGAATATCCTCTCCCTACGTTTGCTTTACCCTCAGTCAATAGTCATGCAATAATGTTATTGATGGGTTAAAAAATAGTGGGGGTGATTTTCCAAAAACAATTCATGTTGAATTTGGATAAAAACTGGAGTGCATCATGCTGTTTTTTTTTCAGCGGGAGTTTCAAAACGAATCTCCCACATTTTGTGCACTGCAGAATGCACTAGCGTGAATCACTCCAGAAACCAATGGGCAGGGCCTATTCCCGCTGAAGAGGCTGGCAGCATAGTGCTGAGCGGGCCATTGCACACGCGCCGATCTGTCAGTGCCGAGAGTGCATGCGCAGTGGTCCCACACTGCTGGCCTTCTGATCGCGCCAGAAATTGGTGCGGAGCTGATGGTGCCGGAAATGGCAAAGCAGTGTAGCAGGATGGGAGAACCCCCCCGTATGTTTGAGAAATCTGACTCTACCACAAGAGAAAATGTACCTTTGTGCTAGTTTACCATTCATTCCAAAATGAAAGCTTCGTTGCTGGTAGAGAACTTCAGTGAATATCAAGCTAAAAGAATTACTCAGAGTAATTAGCACTCCCAGAACCATTAGATGAAACAATAGTCATGGTTTGAATTTACATAGCACCCTTAAAAGGAAATCTCAAGGTACTTCACATTTGAAAATGGACATAAGATAGTTAGGGATCAAAGGCTTGGTCAAAGTGGGTTTTATGACAGGCATGGAGCTGGAGAGGGAATTAAATCCTGGAGTGGGAGCTCTGAAACAAAGCTATGTGTGGTGGATTTAGACTGTGGAGCGAAGGAGAATGGCTTCAGTATCTCCATTGTTCAGCTAGAGCAAGTTGATTCGTTGCGTTTGATGCGCGATATAACTCACGAGGCTAGAGGTACTCGGGGAAATAAAGGCTTTTATTGACTACAACAATAGAGCTACCATATATAACACACGATCCCAGACTAAAGGGTCCCAGACAGAGCAGTGACCTTTATACCTCTCCCAGGAGGCGGAGTCCGACTGGGATGTACCATAAGAACTATATTACAGGTAGAACAGCCCAACCCTAACCCCAACAGTAACATGTAGAACAGCCCAACCCTAACCCCAACAGTAACATATATACAGACTCATAGTACTGGCCAGACCCTGGCTCAGCACTACCTGGTGGGAACCAACAATGGTTCACCACATTCACCCCTCCTTTGAAAACAAAGGCCGGCGGGGTACAAACCACAGAACAATTGTTCATCAGTCTATAAGTTCAGACGGTCAGGGGGACCGCACCGTCGTTGTGACCTCCTCAACACCGGCGATGACATCGGTGTAGGCACTCGTGGTGGCGTTCTCCCCAAGGTGGTGTCCAACGGCTCCTCCAATATCTCACGGGCCGGTTGACCCCGAGGTGGTGACAATCCGCTGAACTCGGGCACGCCTTGAAGTGGCGACCATCTCCTGGACTCAGGCAAGCTGTACACGGGAGTAAAAGGGTTAAGTGATGGTCCCGATGCTGCCTGCGCCGTGTCAGGAGGGGAAACAATAGTTGGGGGGTCTCTAACAGGAGGTATGGGAGCGACAGGGGTTTCCAAGCCCCCTGCTGGCGCCAGGTCTCGAATCGAGACCGTGTCCTCTCGCCCGTCAGGGTATGTCACATAGGTATACTGAGGGTTGGCGTGGAGGAGATGGACCTGTTCAACCAAAGGGTCAGACTTGCGGGTCCTAACATGTCGCCGCAGGAGGACAGGTCCTGAGTACGTCAACCAAGACGGTAATGAGGTCCCAGAGGAAGACTTCCGAGGGAATGAAAACAGTCTCTCATGGGGAGTAGCGTTGGTTGCCGTACACAGGAGCGAGCGTATGGAGTGGAGCGCATCAGGGAGCACCTCTTGCCAACGGGAGACTGGAAGGCCTTTAGACTTCAACGCCAGTAAGACAGCCTTCCAGACTGTAGCATTCTCACGTTCAACCTGTCTGTTACCCCTAGGGTTGTAGCTTGTGGTTCTACTAGAGGCAATTCCGTATGTGAGCAGGAATTGCCTCAAGTCATCGCTCATGAACGACGAGCCCCTATCGCTATGGATGTAGCAGGGGTACCCGAACAGGGTGAAAAGATCACGAAATGCCTTGATAACCGTGGCAGCGGTCATATCAGAACAGGGAATGACAAAAGGGAATCGTGAGTACTCATCAACCACATTGAGGAAGTACACGTTCCGATCTGTCGAGGGAAGGGGGCCCTTAAAATCTACACTCAGTCTTTCGAATGGACGAGTGGCCTTAACGAGTTGTGCCCTGTCAGGTCGGTAGAAGTGCGGTTTGCATTCCGCGCATACCCGGCAGCTTCTGGTTATAGACCTGACATCCTCCACCGAGTAGGGTAGATTCCGGGCTTTTATGAAGTGGAAGAGCCGAGTGACCCCCGGATGGCAGAGGTCATTGTGGAGAGCCTGCAATCGATTCTCCTGCATACTAGCGCATGTTCCACGCGACAGGGCATCCGAGGGCTCGTTGAGTTTCCCTGGACGATACATGATGTCGTAATTATAGGTGGAGAGTTCGATTCTCCACCTCAAGATCTTATCGTTCTTGATCTTGCCCCGTAACGTGTTATTGAACATGAACGCCACGGACCGCTGGTCCGTTAGCAGGGTGAACCGTTTTCCCGCCAAGTAATGGCGCCAATGCCGGACGGCCTCCACAATGGCCTGGGCCTCCTTTTCCACTGCCGAATGTCGAATTTCGGGGCCCTGGAGGGTGCGAGAGAAAAAGGCGACGGGCCTGCCCGCCTGGTTAAGTGTGGCGGCCAGGGCGAAATCCGATGCATCACTCTCCACCTGGAAGGGGATGGACTCATCGATAGCGTGCATCGTGGCTTTCGCGATGTCGGCTTTTAGTTTTTCAAAGGCCAAACGAGCCTCTGGTGCTAGGGGAAAAGAGGTGGACTTGATGAGCGGACGGGCTTTGTCCGCGTATTTGGGAACCCACTGTGCGTAGTAAGAGAAGAAGCCTAAGCATCTTCTCAGTGCTGTTACGCTAGTGGGCAGGGGAAGTTCGAGGAGGGGACGCATACGGTCTGGATCAGGGCCAATGACCCCGTTTTCCACCACGTATCCGAGGATAGCTAGGCGGCGCGTGCGAAATACACACTTCTCCCTGTTGTAGGTCAGATTCAGGCAAGATGCAGTGCGTAGGAATCTAAGAAGGTTGGCATCGTGGTCCTGCTGGTCATGGCCGCAGATGGTGACGTTATCCAGGTACGGGAAGGTAGCCCGCAGTCCGTTATGGTCCACCATTCGGTCCATAGCCCGCTGGAAGAGCGAGACCCCATTCGTGACACCAAAAGGAACCCTTAGAAAATGGTACAAGCGACCATCCGCCTCAAAAGCCGTGTATTGTCGGTCCTCTGGGCGAATGGGGAGCTGGTGGTAAGCAGACTTTAGGTCGATGGTGGAGAACACCCAGTACTGCGCAATCTGGTTGACCATGTCAGATATGCGTGGGAGGGGATACGCATCCAGCTGCGTGTAGCTGTTAATGGTCTGACTATAGTCTATGACCATCCGGGGTTTGTTCCCACTCTTGACCACCATGACCTGCGCTCTCCAAGGACTAGCGCTAGGTTGTATGATCCCTTCCTTGAGGAGCCGCTGAACCTCAGATCGAATGAAGATCCGATCCTCAGCGCTGTAACGCCTGCTCTTAGTCGCGATGGGCTTGCAGCCTGGCACGAGATTCTGGAATAAAGAGGGTGTGGTAATCTTAAGCGTCGAGAGGCTACAGATGGAGCGCGTTGGGCAATTTAGAGGCTGCGAGTCTCCCACTGAAAGCGGAGGGAGTGGCCCACCGTACTGTAGGGTTACACTCTTCAAGTGGACCATGAAATTTAGTCCTAGGAGTATTGGCGCGCAAAGGTGCGGTAACACCAGGAGCTTGAAGCTCTCGTAAACCATACCCTGTACCGTCAGATTTACCACGCAACTCCCTAGCACGGTGACAGACCGGGACCTTGACGCCATCGAAATTGTCTGCTTGACAGGCTGAATCCGGAGGCCACACAGCTTCACGGCGTCTGGGTGAATGAAGCTCTCCGTGCTCCCGCTGTCAAACAGACAATAAATCGTGCGTTTGTTTACCTGTATGTCCATCATGGACTTGTCGAGTCTGTGAGGCTTTGCCTGGTCCAGGATGATCGACGCCACTGTTGGTTCGTGGGCACCACTGCAGGCAGCTGAGATGGATGATGACGACCCCTGCTAGTCATTCGCGGTCGGTGCCGACCAAAATGGCTGCCGCCATAGGTCGCACGTGGACGATGGCGCCAAAACCAGCGGCCCCTGGTGGTCGCGCGTCTCTTGCGACTCCGTCGTCTGGAATGGCAACGTCCTGGCCTCGCACGTGGAAGAAGCCCTTGATGATGCCGTCGACAACGAGGAAACCGGCTCCGGGGAGTCACACGCCGCACTGCTGTTCCTGGATGGAAGTTTGGATTGGCATACCTTCGAATAATGCCCCTTCTTGCCGCAGGTGGAGCACAACACCGCTTTAGCGGGACATCGCTGCTGAGGGTGCTTCACTCCCGCCTGGAGCTGCTGCCGTCGTCAGGCCCGAGGGTGGGAACGCAATCACGCAGTTTTTCGGTCCTGCTGAATGAAGTGGGGTCTGTGACTGCCCCTGCCACACTGTCTCCATGTGGTCGCGGGGTACATCGCCAGACTTTTGGAGGCCGTTTCTAGCGCATCCGCTAGCTCTATGGACTTAGTGAGATCGAGATTACCTTGCTCCAACAGCCGAAGGCGGATGTAAGACGAGCCGATTCCCGCCACAAACGCATCTCGAGCGAGGTCGTTCATGTTCTGGTCTGCCGATACTGCCCTTGCAGTTACAGCCCCTGGCTAGCTGTAGGAGCTCGCACGCGTACTGTTCCGTCGTTTCGCCGGG
Source organism: Mustelus asterias (assembly GCF_964213995.1). Classification (NCBI taxonomy): domain Eukaryota; kingdom Metazoa; phylum Chordata; class Chondrichthyes; order Carcharhiniformes; family Triakidae; genus Mustelus; species Mustelus asterias. Next base: position 95,932,596 of record NC_135804.1, read on the forward strand.
CTGCCGCCGTCGAGTGGCTAAGAGATATCGAGCATGCATCTCGTTTGGCGGTTTAATGTAGCGCTTCTTAAGAAGCTCGAGGGCCCCTTTGTAGTCGGTGGCCCCACGGATCGCTAAATGTACAGCGTCGCTTACCCTCGTGTGGAGGACCCGGAGTCTGTCGGTGTCGGTGGTGACCGCTGCGGAGGCTTCGAGGTAATCCTGAAAGCATTTCAACCAGTGGTCGAAGGTGTTCGAGGCGCCCGCCGCACGTGGGTCTAACGTAAGCCGTTCGGGTTTAAGCATTTGCTCCATGCTCTCTGTGTCGTTTTTTTTTCAACGAAGAGAGTTCAATTGTAGTCAATAAAATTGATGCGTGATATAACTCATGAGGCTAGAGGTACTCGGGGAAATAAAGGCTTTTATTGACTACAACAATAGAGCTACCATATATAACACACGATCCCAGACTAAAGGGTCCCAGACAGAGCAGTGACCTTTATACCTCTCCCAGGAGGCGGAGTCCGACTGGGATGTACCATAAGAACTATATTACAGGTAGAACAGCCCAACCCTAACCCCAACAGTAACATGTAGAACAGCCCAACCCTAACCCCAACAGTAACATATATACAGACTCGTAGTACTGGCCAGACCCTGGCTCAGCACTACCTGGTGGGAACCAACAATGGTTCACCACAGCGTTAAAGGAATATTGTCCTCTCTAAAGAAGTCACATATTGGTGGGATTTTGATTTTTTTTTTGCTGTACTTTTTTCCACTCTGTTGTGGGGAGTTTTTAAAAGGTGGCCAATTTATGTCTAAAAACTTGGACTCTATTCAAAAACTCGCAAAAGGCAAAGTTTCTGTTTTAAAGACATAACAAAATGTATTTAAAACACAAAAATCAAACAAGACAAACAATACATAAACGTATGGCCGTTCGGAGGTCCCCAAAGGGTTAAACCGCTCAGGTTCAGCATTGTAAAACCTCCCCAAAGGTCTGAGGCACTCAGCCAAAGTACAGAATGATTATACTTTTTGTTATCTAAAATACACCTCTTCATTAGCTTAAAATCAATTTCATTTAGTGTTCACATGTCAGTCCGGTTTTTGGTAAGTATCTCAGTCAACTGCCAACTGTCACTCAGTACAATGATATCTCATTACTCCATTCAATCTGGACATCCTCCCATTTTGGCTAAACCCGTTTCCTGGTTGCTATGTTACAATGGACGCTTTCCATAGATGAACTTTTCCCACAGATTCATTGCCAAGACAGAAAGATACGTGATTTCTGGGCCCTAGAAATGCATCATCTTATGTCAGGACAATGTGTGCCACCATAATGTTACAATATTTGTCCCAAAAACTTGAAACTTTCTAATACTTTTTGCTAACTCATGGATTACCAGCTTATAGCTCTAACCTTCTGAATTTACCATTACACTTTGCAGCATTTTCTCTTTTTGACTAAGACGAACAATACATTTTATATATTAAAATACACTCAACACTTTGATATCTATATACTTCAAAATCATATTCATTTGTTTTAATACTGTTATTGCATTCACATATGAGCAAACCGTCTAAATTAACTTGATAAAAATAATCATTTAATCCCTTCTCGCTCTCGTCTCCTAAAAGACTACATTTGTCTGTGAATCTTACTAGCTGATTTGAAATTCCCTTCTACACACACTTATCTCTCCTTCTGCCATTTTTACCTCATTGTCTTAGTCATTTTCATGTTGATGTGAGACCAACCAAGCCCTGAGTTTCACCAGACATTTCCTAGCAATTGGCAGAGGGGAGGGATTTGCCACTTCGTTTTGAACTGGATTTAATTCAGCTGTGCTATCTATCCACTTGTTCATCATCTTAAATCATACAATTGGTGTATACTTCAGTACTGAAAGTGAAATTGCAATGGATGTATCGTACATTCTGTGACTTGAGAAGGTTATGTTAGAAAATAGCTGCTCGTTCAGTGAGCATCATTTTTTCTTTTGTTTCAGGGCAAGGATTTGCCTCTGTCGCTACCAATGAGCCAATGAGTGAGAAGGTCCTGGATGCGCCAAAACCAAAGAAGAGTGTGGCCACTCACTATAAAGGGGCACCTACTTATCAGATTCCAGAGGCCAGTGACAAAAGGAAAATATCTATCTCTAGCATTACCCGGATTCCAAAATGGAGGAGCTTCTCTAGAGAAAGTGAAGCATTATCAACAGAGAAACCAGAAAGCCTTGCCTCTGAGCCAGGTGACGTATAGTGTTTAAATTATTACTTCAATAAACTTTTCCTTCAGGCACTGTCTTCTTTTGAGACATATCTGATTAGCTTTTCCTCTTTTAGAAGTGTCAACATAATTTGCAGCATTGTGTTATATCAGTTAGGATATAACACTTTTTCTTTGGTGTCTTATGAATATAGTCTGTTACATTCAGTTTGCTTTAAAAAAAACATTTGGTTGGCTTAGTGTCATTTGAGGGTGTTTTGTACGTTTAAAGGGAGCTGCCTACTAGACATTTACACAACTGAATCTCACAATGGCTGGAATTTTCCAACAAACCCACAGTGGGGTTGGCGAGCCTTGAAATCTTTGTTCACATTGGCAGGACTGGAAGATTTCGCTAGCACAAAGGGCTGGAAAATTTTGGCCAACCTGCTTGTTTGAATTTGTCAAGTCCAGCCCAAAGATCACTGAATAATCCTTGAACGTTAGTGTTGAATTTAGGCAGGGATAAGATTTCTGACAGTACACTGGTGTAATGTGATTGATCTAATAATTAATACCAATTCAGAGTGGGCCAAATGCTTTATTTTTATCATGGGAAATTTTACTGATTTTAATATCTGTCCACTTCAGTGTAACTTAAACTCGAGCATTAGACATAATTGACTGAATGTTGCTTTATGAACTGTAGGTCCACAAGGACTGCCATTAGCTCCTGCTAATGAAGACCAACAAGCTCTCAAGACGCTTGAGAAATTGGACTTGTCACCCACATCTCGAATTCCAAGACTGAAGAGTGCTTCAGAAGCAGCAGCAGGAGAAACTCCTAAAGCACCTGTTGAGGACCTGAAGCCATCAAGTAGGCAGTTGGCAGGTAAGGACGGGACTACTGAGGTGACTGGTCAAGCAAAGGCTGCCTTCCAACCTTCTTCCAGAATAGCTAAATATCCGCCATCCTCTTCTGATGATGACTCAGACAAAGGCCGCAAAGCTGTGTTCACCATACATGCTTTGGGTAATAAGCACCTTGAAGATGAAATCCAGACTGATCCCAGCCATTTTAAAAACTTGAGGAGTTTTTGGGAAACAGGAATTGAATCCAGTAAAGCAAACAATGAACCTCCAAGTGAAGTTTCCAAAATTCCATCCAGAAGGCTCCGATCACCGGATTATAAACGCTGTCCAACTGAAATAAAGCATTCGACAGTGGCTGAGTCCAGGTCCAATTTGGTAACGAGGGAAATTCCTCCGACAAATAACTTCCTTAAATCTGAACGTCAAGGGAATCAATCAGAACTTCATTCCTCTGAGGAAGAAGTTGGTCCGTTAAGCAGGATTAGTAAATTACATCCTGTTCCTACACCAAGAATCAAAGCACCTAACAAAATGGGAAAGAATGATGCAGGGACGGCCAAATGGGATAAGCACGAAGAATTAACTCCCTCCATGGTTGATGAAGTACCTGAAGCTAATGTCCAGCGAACTCATAGCTATGATCATCAGGCCAAAGATTCCTTTGTGCCAAAATCCTTTGAACACGGAAGATCCACAGAGTTTATGCTCTCCAATGACCCGAGTTGGGATGAATCTCTGTCAAACCAGAAAAGCAGACAAGCTACTTGCGATTCCGTTAGGGAGGAAACTATAAAAAAGGAGATTCTTCCATCAAAAGAGAAAGAGAGGAAGGAGTTCTTCAAGAAGATAAAGAAAATGGCAGCTGAATCAGCACCTGTAGATGAGTTCACAATGAGAGAGGCTGAAGATGAAGTCAGCAGTGAGAGACCAATACTGCCTAACAATGGTCACAAAGCAGAGATGAGGATCCCTGTGGACAGTGACACAAAACTTGACAGAGAATGCCAAGGTTTTCCAAACCATAGCAACGAGGAAATCGGACTGAACTCTTCCAAGTCTGATATTCCTCTATTGGAACAGCAAGTAGCCCCAGTAACAAATGACTCTGCCAATCTTTCTTTGAGGAGCCAAGTAGAAGCCCTGGTGGACAAATCATCTGAAGATGATTTAAGTGAACCTGAGAAATGCAATAAGCACAGAGTATCAAGAGGTATGAGTGAAGAATCAAAATCTTTATGCACAAAGGCACGTTCTGGAGATGCTGGTGTGACAGCATCATCTACAGATGAGCTCCATTGTTCAGTCAATGTAAACCCCATCGTCAATAGCAAACCTTTAACTTTCACCGGCACACACGATAATGAAGATGACCTTTCGGGCAATGCAATAAAAAGTAATTCCAGAGTCCTGCCAGAGGAGTATTCAAACAGTGTCCATTCTATGGATGATTCGGAAAGTAATGACGATCTTCAAAGAATGGAGCCAGGTTTGACTTTTAATATCTAGTAATTTATCTTTTCGTGATGGCTGAATGTTAAAATCCTGAAACCTACCTCCTCTACTTTGTGGTCAACATAAACAGAATCATGCTCTCAATCTACTTGCGCACCTCCGAGAAATTGTGGTTTGACACCACTTGGGCCCATCATTTAGATGCAGCTTTGACTGGTGCATGTCAATTCTGTATTGTACAATGATCCCGTTCAACTTTGGGAAAACCATGACAAAGTGACAAAAGTTAAATATAAACTCATTAGTTACCTGAATATTGAGAAGCTTCAGGTTGAGCAGCAGGTGTGAGTCTGGGTTTAAAGATTGGGAGTGAAGATTAGGACGTGTGTTTTCCTCTAGAGGAAAGATTTCAAGGTGAAGTTTAAGATTTTAAGAGGAATTGCCAGTTACCAAATGCAGGTAGTTCATCATGGACAAAATATTCAAATATCAAGAGAAGTGAATTCTAAAAATTGGAAAGCTAGGAGTGTAAACAGTGGGTGGCATAGTGGTTAGCACTGCTGCCTCACAGCGCCAGGGACCCGGGTTCGATTCCCGGCTTGGGTCACTGTCTGTGTGGAGTTTGCACATTCTCCATGTGCCTGCGTGTGTTTCCCTCCGGGTGCTCCAGTTTCCTCCCACAGTCCAAAGATGCGTGGGTTAGGTTGATTGGCCATGCTAAATTGACCCTAATGACGGGGATTAGCAGGGTAAATGAGGATTAGGGCCTGGGTGGGATTGTGGTCGGTACAGACTCGATGGGCCAAATGGCCTCCTTCTGTACTGTAGGGATTCTATGATTCTAACAGAAGATGAACTTTTACATCTGGGGCCAATAACTGTGAAATGTTATTGTGGAATGTCATTGGGAATTGTAATGAGTTCAAGAAAGGGCAAAAGGGATGGATAGTATTGTTAAAAAGGGGAATAGATCGAGTTCATCTAATTAAAAGAATTGAGTTTGTTGGACCAAATATTTAAAAATTATTGGATTCTTATGGAATTTTTGTTTGAATTATGAAACAAACCAGACAATTATGTTCAAATGTTAAGAACAAAAAGTACTTTGCAAACAGATTTGTAGCAAAAAAAAAATAGTCATCAATGGGGAAAAAAAATGATTTGGGCTCATTTCAACTTCTGGCCTCTTAGTAAAAGGATAATGCTTTAGGATTTCTCCAGCTAAAGGAGCTTCCCTTGTTCAAAGATTGAAGGCTGATACTTCAGCTGTTTGGATGTGCCTTGCTGCATGTATGTTATTTTGTAATGTGATCAGTTTTGCATGAAAACTTTCTCCTAATTTTAATTCAGGTCCTACTTATGGATTGTCTCCTGTAATGAGGGCTTTAGTCAGAGCTAAGAAAGCCAAGACTAAGAGTATGGATAACCTAAACTCTACTACAGACAGTAAGTATTGGCATTCCCTGACACATTCCTGCAATGGAAGCAAAAACATCTTGCGTTTATTTGGCAGTATTCAGATCCTTGAAGTGCCAAAGCATTTTGTCAGTAAATTAATTTTGGCATGTCAATTATAGAAACAAATGCAATGAATTTGCATGTTGTAAAATCTGACAAACTGCAATGAAATGGAAGACCAGCTAATCTGTTTAGGTGAGGGATCTGTGTCAACTAATGTTAATAGTATTCAGGTGGTGAGTATGAATTAGAGACTGCTCATGTATATACCCTCCTTCTTAAGCAACCCTCAAGATCAAGGATGACTTACTTTCACTTACTTTTGATTGGTTCTAGATGGCTGATAAGTCCAGTGTGATCAGGCTGCCAAGGTTAAAGGTTCAAGTAGATGAGTTGATTGGCAGTTTCTGCACTATCTCCAACATCTCAACTTCATGCTGTGGACTAAATCTCTTCAATATTTTTGATGTCTTCTGAATGAAACTTCTCCAGTTTGGTTGGTCACAAGCCAGGAATCCCCACTAGTCTTTGATTTTGTTTATTATTGTCACATGTATTAGTGTACAGTGAAAAGTATTGTTTCTTATGTGCTATACAGACAAACGATACCGTACATAGGGAAGGAAAGGAGCGAGTGCAGAATGTAGTATTACAGTCATAGCTTGGGTGTAGAGAAAGATCAACTTAGTGCGAAGTAGGTCCATTCAAAAGTCTGATGGCAGCAGGGAAGAAGTGATTCTTGAGTCAGTTGGTACGTGTCCTCAGACATTTGTATTTTTTTCCCAACGGAAGAAGGTGGAAGAGAGAATGTCCGGGGTGCATGGGGTCCTTAATTATGCTGCTTTTCCGAGGCAGCGGGAAATGTACACAGTGTCGTTGGGTGGGAGACTGGTTTGAGTGATGGACTGCGCTTCATTCACAACCCTTTGTATTTTCCTGTGGTCTTGGATAGAGCAGGAGTCATACCAAGCTGTGATACAACCAGGAATAATGCTTTCTATTGTGCATCTGTAAAAGGTGGTGAGCCATAGCTGACATGCCAAATTTCCTTAGTCTTCTGAGGAAGTAGAGGTGAGTCACTTGGAGGGGAACCTCCAGGTGCTGGTGTTCCCAGGTGTCTGTTGCCCTTGTCCTTTTTAGATGGTAGTAGTTGTGGGTTTGGAATGTGCTGCCTAAGGAACCTTAGTGAGTTCCTGTAGTGCATCTTGTAGATGGTACACATGACTGCCGCAGTTTGTTGGTGGTGGAGGGATTGAATGCTTGCAGAAGGGTAGCAATCAAGCAGATAGCCTTGTCCTGGATGGTGTTGAGCTTCTTGAGTGTTGTTGGCACTGCACTCATCCAAGCAAGTGGAGAGTATTCCATTACACTCCTAACTTGTGCCTTGTTAATGCTGGACAGGCTTTGGGGGGTCAGGAGGTAAGTTACTCACTGCAGAATTCCTAGCATCTGACCTGCTCTGGTAGCCACAAGATATATATGGTGAGTCCATTTCCGTTTCTGGTCAATGTTGATCAGGGATTCAGTGATACCCCAGGATGTTGATAATCAGGGATTCAGCGATCCCCCAGGATGTTGATAATCAGGGATTCAACGATGCTATTGCCATTGAATATCAAGGGGCGATGGTTAGATCCTCTCTTGTTGGAGCTGTTCATTGCCTGGCACTTGTCACTTGTCAGCCCAAGCCTGGATATCATCCAGGTTGTGCTGTATTTGGACATGAACTGCTTCAGTTTCTGAGGAGTTGCAAATGGTGCTGACATTGTGTGGTCATCAGTGAACATTCCCACTTCTGACCTTATGATGGAATGGAAGTCATTGGTGAAGCACCTGAAGCTGGTTGGGCCCAGGACACTACCTTGAGGAACCACGGCAGTGATATCCTGGAGCTGAGACAACTGACCTCCAAGCACCTCAACCATCTTCCTTTGTGCCAATATGACTCCAGCCAGTGGAGGGTTTTGCCCCTGATTCTCATTGACTCCAGTTTTTCTAGGGCTCCTTGATGCCATACTCGGTCAAAATGTCTAGATGTCAATGGGAATCACTTTCATCTCACCTCTAGACTTCAGCTCTTTTGTCCATGTTTGAACCAAGCTGTAATGAGGTTGAGCGATCTAGGCAGAACTCAAACTGAGCATCAGTGAGCAGGTTTTTGCTGAGTGAGTGCTGCTTGATAGCACGATTGATGACCCCTTCCACCATTTTACTGATGATTGAGAGTAGACTGATAGGACATTGCTGTTGTCCAATGTTTCTTACCACCAGGTTTGGAAGATCTTGCAAAGGCACTGCTGGGGGTCCAGTTCTTTGAGGTACCTGCTGTAGGTTGTCCAAGTCTCTGAAGGATATAGGAGCACTGCTGCCCACTTAAACATGATCTTAGTCTCAGGTTTGTGATCCTGTTCCTTAAATGCTCCTCTCTTCAGTTGATTGGAGGCTGAGCCAGCACAGTGGAGGAATTTTGTTGTGTATAGGAGCAAGTTGAAGGAGGGATTGTTTTTTAATTGGAAGTGCATGGTATGCAATGTGTATCTCTGTAAATATGAGATTGTAAGTGAATTAAGATGAGGTTCCAGTATTCTGTCCTACACCACCTAGCTATCTGAGTTTTGACGCACGTGATACTGGAGAATTTTGTTGCTAGTCTTTGAATAGTGCAATTGAATCTTTTACACCTTCTTTAACAGGCAGATGGGGAAAGATGACAATACAATGCTCAGTACCACATTGAACTATGCAGCATGTACAAGCATGGGCATCACAGTGGTGCCTCATAGCACCAGGGACCCGGGTTCGATTCTCGGTTTGGGTCACTGTCTGTGTGGAGTTTGCACATTCTCCCCGTGTCTGCGTGGGTTTCCTCCAGGTCCTCCAGTTTCCTCCCACAGTCTGAAAGATGTGCTGGTTAGGTGCATTGACCTGAATGGGCGCTGGTGTGTGGCGACTCGGGGAATTTCACAGTAACTTCATTGCAGTGTTAATGTAAGCCTTACTTGTGACTAACAAATTAACTTTAACTTTTAAGTTTACTGCTGTGTTTCACAATGTGAAATAGTGCTTAGACCTAATCTGTTAATAGTTGATATATTGCATGGTAGCATATTAGTTGGTCAGGGTTGTGTGCTCAAAGCTGCTGAGTGAGAGAAGAATCTTGGGGGAATTGTTTCCTGGTCACCGGATTGTTGAAAAAGCTAAAAGGGTGTTGGGATCAATTGCTAGGATAGACAAATATAAAACAAGATGTACTATCTTTTCTTTCAACAAGATCAGGCTGCATCTAAAACTGTTTATTTTCCATCCCTTCGTGTATTGGGTAAAGCATAGATGTTGAGGATTTTCAAAATAATCGAGGGATTAGATTCAATGCACATGGATAGGCTTTTCAGCAAAAGGCAAGAGAGGATTAGGGAACATAAATACAAGTAATGAAAGTCTGGAACTGGATTCTGTGCAGCGCCGATCTCTGAAAACAACAAAATTGCAGAGAGTGCGGGTTTGCTGCAAATGTTCAAAATGGAGTAGTATGAGTCCTTGTAAGAGGTAAGCATCTTGAGTGAGAAGGTAGGTGAGCCAGTGGAGCTAGCGACACCAGTAATTCTGTTAACCTGAAATTAAGTTAACCATATTTTTGGTCTGAGAAGAATTCCTCAGAGATTTTCTGTTAGGTTAAGGTTCTAATCTGAGTTTTCACCATTCCTGGGTATATGTGGGTGGGTATGTTTGTGGATATGGGTGAATGTGGGTATGGGTATATGTGAGTTGGGTGAGCATGGGTATGCGTAAGACGTTTCTTTGTTGTATTGACTATTTAAAATCTTGTTGGTATGGTCTTCATTCTGGGGTCAATTAGTAAATTTGGTTATTTTGGTTTACGGTTCACCCACTGGGATTGTAACAATGTCTTCTGTGCTTTGTGAAGGAGACGCTCACAGAATTATGCAACTCTTACAGGCAAATCCGCAGCGTTCGAGTCAGGTGAAGACAGCAAGGCCAGAGGCTGTGAAATTGGCCGTGGCCATGAGTTTCTTTATGTTGGAGCGGGCAACATCTGTAACATCTCTCACTTTGCTGTCTACTGGCGACTTGTACTCTTGCTAGAATGGAGAATTCATTGGGTTCTCTTTGGCCAGAGAAAAGCAGACAGCATGCTAGGATAACAGACGACCCTGTGGTACAAGGTGCACACTTATGAATTTGTGTGAGTAATATCTATATCTGAAATGTATCCCAACTGCAAGGAGTTCCACTTGCTGAATATGCAGTTGGTGCATGACCAGGCTCAGCATATCATGCTGATGAATGCCTGCTAACCTGGCAGCAATCAAGATGCTTTCATTCTGTATCATTTTCCAATCCCCTCAGAATCACCTCTAACTGGAGGCTGACTGCTGGACGACAAGGCTATCTACTTAGCACCTGACTCATGACTCTGCTGTGCAACCCAGTGACCCATGGCTAGCACACTAAGAACCGTGCTGCAGAACAGGCTGATGGGTGTGGATTGATCTGGAGGAACCCTCTCGTACTTATTGGAGCGTATGTCCTGATGTTTGATGCTTTGCTATATCCTGCATAACCTGGCCATCATCCTTATCTCCAGGGATATTACCAGCAACTCGGGAAGAGGAAGAAGAGAAGAGGCAATCGATACATTCCCTTTCTAGCCAGATTGTTAACAATTACTTCATCCAGTTATAACTCCACTGAAAACAACCCCAAATCTCCATTGTACAACAGTCATTCATCTTACCATTTATCTGTTACTAATGGTCATAATGTTCTCTTGGCCAAAATATTGATATAAAACCCACATTGAATAACTATTCCAAATCACCTTTATCTAATAAACCATCCAGTATTCTATACAAAAGTCAACCAATTGCCCTTGTTCATTCCCTTAGCCTTTTTCAGGTATCTGCTTGGTCTAATGTTCCTATATAGTGCCACCCTATTGGTTGATTCCTGACTGGTGGAAAGCTGCTAACTCTTATTGGGAGAGACTACAGATAGCCTTGAAAGGTGACCTGGAGCAGCTCTGGGCTTTGGAGGTCTTGGTTTGGATTGCATCAACTCCGAATGGGTGGCAGCAGTCTGGGTTGACTGCCTGAGAGGCAAGGGTACTCGTGATCCGCAAATGTTCTTATGGAGTTGGCCACCGATTCCACATTCGAACCTATGGACTTCAAGCTTCCTGCAAACACCTAGTGCCGTGTTGCTGCTGGATTCCTCTGTGCTCCTTGATAGTGATATTAGGCTTTCCGACAGGCCTGCCACACCACCAAATATTTCATTCCACGTGTCCATCGGCCTTTTCCTGTGCACCACCCCATCAGACTCCTCAGCTGAGTCCCCTGCAGAACTTGTGGCCTTCTAGGGAGCTGACACCTGGGCAACCCTTCCCCCTTGCCTGGCTGCAGGTCCAGTGACTCAACATGTGGTGATAACACCTCTACACTAATCTTTAAATGTGTGCAGCACTAATATCTGAGCTGCTGGTTTAAAGTCTAAGATTGTGTGACTGTTTTTCCTTCATCAGTTACCACTCCTCTTGCACCTCACGCTCCTGCACCAGTGTTTTGCCCAGGTGACAGTTTTTGGATCTCTGAAAGGAGGAAGGCACAAGGTTAGGGATGTGAAGAGGAGGGGGAAGGAAAACTTTGAGGCTACTCCACTCCTTTTTACTTGCACCAAAACACTGCTGCACGTTTTGCACCGAAGCTTCCAACTCGGGTCAGGAGTGCAGCTCTTCAGGAATCTTCTCCGTCAAATGCAGCAACAGCACTAGCTGCTGTAAAGCAGGTCAGCTGAAAGGTCAAGCCAGTCTGAGAAAGTGGGGAGAAGGTAAGTTGCCAGGATGGGGGTAGGGATCTGATGATCAGTGGGAGTGGAGGGTCGAGAGTTTGGGGAGTGGGAAGGGGGAGGATATATGGAAAGGGGTAGGGAGATAGATGAAGGCGGATGGGTGGGAGAGGTTGGTGCTATACTTAGCCAGGAGTCGCTTTCATGTTTCTAACATTTCCAGGGTAATTATTGTGGTAGTACAGTCAGAGCCATCTGAAGTCTCCAATTTTAAATCAGAGTATTGGATGATTCCCAGCACAATGTAATTGAGTATTGGAAGCTTGAACTTCCTGGGTAATTCCTGGGAATTACTTCTTTGGGGTACCTCCTGGGTATGATGCCCTGGAGATGAGAGGTTATGAGCCATGATCTTGTTTCTGTGCGGTCACTGGCCATGCTGTCTGTTATGGTGAGTGATGGTGAGCACCATCTCGGCTGGGCTTTGAGGACACAGAATTTTAATTGGCCTTTGCTGATTGGGTGTTGCTGCCTCCAATTATGTCCTATAAGAGGGAGGATAATGTGTCACTGAGTGTTGTACAATATGATTGGGTGAGGTGCCAGTCACAGTTGAATTCTGGCAATGTAAGAAATGTTGGTGTGAGGCTTGCAGCCATGCTCACTATGTAAGGGTGAGTTGAGGCTATGAATGTTAGGTCTGAGTCATGCTTGTTACAGACTATTGGTAGGTGAGTGAAAGGGGATGGTGAATGGAGTGGTGTGTGGGGAGGCGACAGCCTTGTGGTATTATTGCTAGATTATTCATCCAGAAACTCAGCTGATGTTCTGGGGACCCGGGTTCGAATCCCGCCACAGCAGATGGTGGAATTTGAATTCAATGAAAAAATAAATCTGGAATTAAGAATCAATTGATGGCCACGAAACCATTGTCGATTGTCAAAAAAACCCACCTGGTTAACTAATGCCTGTCATCCTCCCTGGTCTGTGCTACATGTGGTTCATTCCAAACTGCCCTCCAAGGGCAACTAGAGATGGGCAATAAATGCTGGTCAGCCAGCAATGTCTATATCCCATGAATGAATGAATAAAAACAGTAAGGATATGGCATTTGAAGATGCATTCACTTGTGTGTAGTACTTACGCTTCATGCATTGCATCCTGCTGAATGGGGCTAGACTGCTGGCATTGAAAATGAACATTATCTGCCCTCACAGCCTTCTCAATATCTGTCTGGAAGGCCTCCTTGTTCCCTAAGGGAAGAGGATTTCTCCGTAGCAATGCCTCCACCAAGGAATCTAGTGCTACATCAAAGAACCTTAAAAGCCAGTGTGTACACACTGCCTAGTTATGCCATTTCCACACTTCTTCCTGCTCAGGGACTCTTCTGTAGCGAGCTCCAGCACCTACTACAACCAGAATCTACCTCGCCATTAAGTGGTGCAAGCCTTGCACAAACTCTGGTCCCCTGCTGAGGCACGTAACCACTCAGCAGTGTGTATAAGTGCTGGGCTATATGCCACAATCATTTAAATTAGCAGGCAGTACAAAGTTTAGTACAAAGTTTACATCCTGTCTACATCACAACTAACAGATGCAGATTAATTAGCATTACAATTTCCCTTTTCCCTATTTTCCTGCCTTATCCAATTTGTTTTCCCTACTTCCTTCGCAACGGGTTCTGCCTGACCTCTGAGTATTCCCAGTATTTTATCATTTTTATTTCAGTTGTTTAGCATCTGCAGTGTTTTTCCTTATTTGCCTAACCTGCTCACTCTATGGTATGGGGTGGGAGTCTGTTGGTTCTATTGGCACAGTGTTTGGATGTGTTTATCATTTTAGTAACAGCCAGAATTCAGTTTTGTTTTCTCTTTACAGGAGAAACCATCGCTTCTTCAGTAATTGAGAATGAAATGAAAGGAGATGGTGAGGAATTAATAATTAAAATGTAGCGAAGTTGTTTTTGAATCTTTATCCACAAATTAATCACATTGGGAACTCTGTATGATTTGCTGAATTCTGAGATGTTCTTTCAGCTGAGTGTGGAAGTGGTGTCTGAGGTGTATAGCCTCTCCTTCCTCTTTCTGACTGCATTGTAATATGCTTTACCAGAGGCAAAACAGGACTCGAGAATACTAAGTGCACACTCTCTGTGTGATTTTTCCATGTTGTAATTAACTCTGGGTCCTCCTTGCATGTTAATTCTCCAGGATTCCACTTAGCATTGGTATTACCTGTGTCTAATTGAGAATGAATAATGCTGAAAGTCTTCTGCATTTAAGGATGGTCTAATAAATAATGACCAGGGATTTGCAACCTGTGGCAAAGACATTCACTGTGGAGTAAGTCTTGCCAAGTGACTTGGGGCCATTACTTCCTGGCTCCCAAGCATCTCACATGGGAAGTACTCCAAATATGCGCTGGGGAATCCATCTCGGAAGCTTTCAGGTAAGGATTTACCCTGAAATGGTCCAGAAGGGACAACTTCCCTGTGACAATTGCACTGGGCTGGGAATCATCCGACAAAGCAATTTAAATCGTTGGCTGGAATTCTCTGATGTAGTTACGCCCCGTCGCTGTTGCCAGCAAGAACAGCGAATTTGGCATTCAGCCAAATCTTCATTCACAGCAGTGGGACTGGAGAATCGCAGCCGCGGGCGAGGTCAGAAAATTCTGATCACTAACTCCAGATGGTTCTGCCAGTTTTATATTCATAGTTGCTCTGAAAGAGTTAGGAGATAAAACACTTCAGAGTAACTATTTTAAACACCCAGAATGAGACCCACATGGTAGACTCTCACACACCCCCAATTAAGCCCCCCCCACCCGCATGAAATTCTCCACCCTGTTCCCAACTTGACCCAAGTGATACCCCCTTCACACCCACCCGCAACGCAAATGACACCCATCCCAACCCGGCCATGCGCCCGCGTGCACCACTCCGATGCCTGGACCCACCCCGCCACTGATGTCCAATCCCCCCCACTCACATCCCATTCTCCCATTAATTTAGAAACTTACCTTCTCCCTTTCAATGGGACCTTTAAAATCCCAGCTAGTGCCGCAAAAAGGGTGCATGTCCTCTTTTGCGCCGCTCCATTTGTACTTTGCCACTGGAGCCATGGGCATGCTTTGCTTCTTCAGTCTTATTTGGTCCGAGTCAGGAAGGTTGGGCGAGATGGGCACTTTCTGTTTCAAGTGCATGTAAGTTGGAAAGGAGTGTCAATCCACCACTGATTACCACTCTGAGGAAGTTATGGGTCTAGTGATTTCTCTGGTGCAAATTTCACACCTATTTATGCGCAGTAGTACTGTAACTGATGGTAATGTTCTTTATTCCAGCTCTATGCCTTCAATGCCCTGTAATGCCAGCAAGCTGTCCAAGCAGCCAATCATGTCAAAGGATTTCCACAGACACCCAAGAAACAAAAAACAATAAGATAAAATCACTAAATTTGTTTATTTGGAGCAAATTAAAGATTAGTACATTCACATGAAGTGAAGGTAGAAGCTAAAATATTCTGAAGAAACTGATTAAAATATCTTTTCAAAAAAAAATATGTTAATCTACTAATTAATCAGTTAACAGCACTCCCAAATATTTTCTTTTCCAGGGCCAGTTCTATTGTTTGTCATATTTTATTAATCACATCATCATTTAAACCCCATTTAACGTAATTTTTTAAGACGTTTCCAACAGCAATGTGGGAGCAGCAGGAAAGTTGACATTTTCATAGATTTGAACAAACGCAAGTTGTGGAGTGATCCACAGCACAACCTGTATTGGAGAATGAATGACTGATTGAAACTTCAGAATTCCGTCTTGCACCCTGAAGTTGCAATCAATTTCAGGGGGGTAATGACCACTGACCACTTGCCACAGGCACAAAACATGGCCTGATATCTTCCACTGGCATCCAATGATTAATTGTGGCATTGTTGACAGCACAGTGGTTAACATTGCTGCCCCACAGCGCCAGGGACCCGGGTTCAATCCCGGTTTCAGGTCACTGTCTGTGCGGAGTCTGCACGTTCTCCCCGGGTCTGCGTGGGTTTCCTCCGGGTGCTCCGGTTTACTCCCACACTCCAAAGATATGCAAGTTAGGTGGATTGGTCATGCTAAGTTGTCCCTTAGTGTCCACAGATGTGCAGGTTAGGGGAATTAGCAGGGTAAATATGTGGGGTTACGAGATGGCACCTGGGGTAAGATGCTCTGTCAGAGAGTTGGTGCAGACTTAATGGGCTGAATGGCCTCATTGCTCACTGTAGGGATTCTGTGGCATTTCTTAATTAGATTAACGAGTTGCTTGCTAATGGAACTATTTTTAAAATAAGTGATTTTAGATTGTGGTGCTCTGCTAGGCAACTGGCTGTGGAAAGCTACTAAATTCAATAATAGAATGAAAACGTACAAACAGTAACAGGAGGAGTTACTGAACCTTCAGAATAAAGAGTCATTAAGGATCAGTACAGATGGTAACTTTGACACAAGTGGGTTGCATTCAGCACTCATTTTCTGTTGCTTGCAATTTCTACCAATCAGCAAGAGTTTCTGCATCCTACACCCTTAATTTCAGTTTTGTGTTTTTAAATAAAATATTTGTAGGGCAGAGGTTACGACTGTGCTAAATCATTTTTGAATGAATTTCCATCAAGCTTTTTAAAAAATTGCTACTTAATGACGTTTTGTTAGGGTTACGCACAAGATTACATTTAAGGATGACTTTGACATGCACTAGAAGTTGTTGTTTACAGGCCATTATTGTAGCTTGCTCCTTGTATGTCAGAAGTAGTTCTATATTTTAATGCCAAAATCTGCTTTTCCAGCTGATGACAAAGCACCTGCTGTAAACCTTCCAACTGTGGAACATGAAAGAGTGAAGGAGTTGAGCAAATCTGTTCCTTTGCTCATGACTGAGGTAATGTCATTGTGAGCAGGAAATGTGCATTCAAAATGAGAGCTGGTTGTATAAATTAGATGAAAATAATTAATTCCACCCCCACGCACCCCCCCAAAAAAAACAGTGGGCTGTTGAGTAGTAATGGGAATACATTTTGGTGATTTAAAAAAAAATCTACCAACCTTTATGTTAATTATATTTATGTGAGTTCCTTCAATGATGGTAAGATAATACATTCACAAAGTCTAACACATTTAAAGTTTAACCCTCCAAATAAAGTGAAGCACTTAAAAATTAAGTGAAACTGATTCAGAGAGGTGTGGTGTATTGTGCTTACAGATCAATTGTCCTGAATTAAAACCACTATAGGATCAGTGGGAAAAGTTATGGTGGAGATGACTTCAACTTGCTATGTTATTTCCCATAGGGTTTCATACTTTTTATTCAGTGTCACTGGACCAACTTTGTTTAAGTCTGCACAGTGTCACATGATAACATATATGGAGTTTTTCAAAGCTTGTGGTTGGGTAAGCGTACAGGTGTTTACCTTGCCTTGGAAGGCCAGCGATGGGATTCCAATGGAGAAGGCAAATGCATGAAATTTTGTAGATTAACCTCTACTATTCCTTAAAATACATATTGCCTCTTTCATGTCACCTAACACTTCCTCTGCAATGTAATTAGAATTTACTGTATACAGCCTCCATCGCTGAAGTTGCTTCCAAAACCCTCTTCAATGGAAAAATTTGTTCTTTTTTCTCACAACTGACTTAAGCCTCTCTGTCCAAGCCTTGAATACTGCTTCCGTTACTGAGGTGAATCTTCTAATACCAGTCTCTCATTTCCAGTTAACATGACTGTCCTATTTTTGAGACACTAAACTGAGATTTCAATCTGCATATTCAGCTGGAAGTTGAAGATCCCATGGCATTATTTGAGCAACAAGTTGAACTGGCAAATATTTCACCCTTGACTAAACAATCAAAAAGCAATTCAACTTTCATTGATCCCATGACTAATCAGGGAGTATTGATGATGTAGAATGATTGTTGTATTTCCTTACATAACAGAACAATTGTATTTCCAAAACAATTCATTGTATGACATATATAGATCTGCAAACTTTGAGCTGCTTTGGTATTATGGAGCACTAAGCTAGCATGGTTGATTCCTAATGCAAGCCATGTGCTGTTGGTTACATCTCAAAGATAAGCCTCTAGAAAGGCCTATATTTTTCTCCCATTAGATCTTCCTAGTAGCCAGCCTAAGTGAAGCCATGGCATTTTAAGCTGACCAAACCAGTGTGCTGTGTATCGGTGAGGCAGTAAAAGGGGCACAAGAATTTTAAAAATTCTTTAAATAATTTGTTGAGGAGAAGGAAAGGAAAAATAAGTGTAGATGTATTTTGCCCCTGACTAATGATTAAGCATCTTGCTTATTTTTCGAAGTTGAATTACCTTTATATTACTGGTCTTATTTTGACAGAGTGAATCAGATTCTGCTTCTGAGGTCAGCTTCAACATTGGATGGCACAGGAAGACTCCCAGTGATGCCAGCCACTCCTCAGATATGGCATCTGTGTCTTCGGTATGAATTTATTTGTAAGCGGCAAACAAAATCTTGGAATAGTTTAAGCCTGTGCTTATTGGGATGCTGCATAAAATTATTCTAGTACATGTTATATGTACACTGTTGCATAAAAATTGAAATCCCTCTGACATCCTGAGCATTCTGCCAAGTGACACTGCAAACTCTATTGGCTAAGGCTCACCAGGGCCTCGGTTTATCCTGTTTGTTGTCAATGACAATTGAATATTATTGAATGTTTTGGGTTTGCATCTTCTAGAGGCAGTAGTGGAACCAGTCAGCAGCCAAGTACTCAGTGATTCAGGAAGACCTTGGAGAACATTGATGCCACTGGCTGAGAGAAAGCTGTTTGAGCACACATTTGTTTGGACTACAGGGCTCATACCTGACCCTGTCTGGTGATTTGGCTTATTTTTCCCAGGGTGGAACATAAACAAATCCACCTGCGAATTACTTTAGTGATTGCCACTGGAGTCAAGAGGAATCCTGTGCACACGGAAAGATCATTGTCGATAAGAATTTTGGAATCAATGCAAAGCAGATGATAGTAGGCTCCCTCACTTTGTGTAGCTGGTCATAGAAGAAATCATAGAAACCCTACAGTGCAGAAGGAGGCCATTCGGCCCATCGAGTCTGCACCGACCACAAACCCACCCAGGCTCTACCCCCATATCCCTACATATTTACCCGCTAATCCCTCTAACCTACACATCTCAGGACACTAAGGGGCAATTTTAGCATGGCCAATCAACCTAACCCGCACATCTTTGAACTGTGCGAGCAAACCGGAGCACCCGGAGGAAACCCACGCAGACACGAGGAGAATGTGCAAACTCCACACAGACAGTGACCCAAGCAGGGAATCGAACCCAGGTCCCTGGAGCTGTGAAGCAGCAGTGCTAACCACTGTGCTACCGTGGTGAATGGGTGTTGGCCATGATGTGGAGATGCCGGATAGAAATTTGATGTCTGTGTCGATATGCGCGATCTTCTTGGAGATCCTCTCCACTTGGAGCCGGCAGTTTGCAGTGTCGATGTTAGCCATGATGTGGAGATGCCGGATAGAAATGGGTGTTGGCCAGTGTCTGGCTAGCACCGGTTCTGAGAGTTTCAAACCTTGTAAGCAAGGAACTCCCCTGCCTGTCAAATGTGGAATAACCTGAGTGAAGTGTTTGTATAGGCCATTTGCTAACTTTTAGAGGAATTTATATTGCCATTCTTCCATTTTTCTGTAACTCCTCAATGTGAACATTGAACACTACAAGCTTGTAATTAGCATTATGCAGTTTCCTACAGTTGTAATTACTGACCAGCCAATCCTGTAAAATAATGAAATACACTTGTATACAAGTGTCCCGTATTAAATTGGCCCATGTGTTATGCATGACAAACATCAGCGTCTCACTTTGACAGACAATGTTTTTGGGCTCTGAATGACGGCAAGCAGTCCATGAATACCCCTCGCCCTGTACCCACCACCTGCCTATTCCTACTATCCAACTCCTCCCGAGTCCATTGGTTAATGCAGCAGACCGATCCTGTTCTTCCTCTTCATGTACACCTAACACTAATGACCTGGAATATTGATCCTGTATACTGGAGGAGAGGAAGGGAAGTCTCTTGAATTGCTTGGAAGAGTTACTCAATAATATTTTCTTGCAAAACTTTGAAGTCTTTCTTTGAAGCATGCCCCTCAGACTTGCCTCTCTTCCCCCGACAAGCTCCACCGTCCGAAATGCATCCAGCATTTTGAGTCTTCAGTACTAGGATTTCCCCATTTAGGTTGTGTGTTTGTTATTTTCCTTGAAATACCAGCAAATGAACATTACCTAATCCTGATAATGCATAATTGTGAAACTTTTGGTTCATGGATGTCCACCCCACTCTTGAATTATCGGAGGTTAGCTGTATGGCTATGCAAAGAAACTAGAACATACCTTCTATGTTCTCTTTTGCTTCTAGTAGTCTCGAAACATTAGTGGTGCCTGTTCTATTGATAAAACAAATAATAATTGGCTAAACTTCTGTTGGGCACTAAATAATATTCTTGATGTTTCTAGCTAAAGGTTTGCTTGTACGTTTTAAGATTATGCTTCTTGGTTATGTGCAGATTATTTGAAGAAGAATTTTACTGTCTCGTGGATTAAGAATACCTCAATACCAAAACTATGGTTTTCTCTTCCTTTTGTCACCATTCCATGTAACAATGGTGAATATAACAATTTTGTGTACCCTGTGCACATGTACCTGTTAACCTGTCTGGTGTTATGATGGTTTAATTAGAAGTAATTGTCTGTTAATGCCACCTTCAGGTGAGTGGAAGTATCATGAGTGTCTACAGTGGTGATTTCGGCAGCATTGATGCCCAGGGGTCAGTTCAGTTTGCTTTGGATTACAACGAAAAGAATAAAGAGTTCCAGATTTATGTGAGTCAGTGTAAGGATCTGGCAGTAGTGGATGAAAAGAAGGGTCGGACTGATGCGTAAGTCAATAATTTTCTAGCTTTTCTTTGTTTTTTGAAACCAGCACTTCTTCCCCATGCCCCCACCCCACCTTTACTCTCAAAACAGATTTTACTTTAAAGATCTTATATCAATGCAAGTAAAATAAGTTATTGGAACATTATCGTGTAATTTTCCTGGGATATTCAACTTTGAAGAAACTACTGGTTTTCTAT
This sequence comes from Mustelus asterias, assembly GCF_964213995.1. Lineage (NCBI taxonomy): Eukaryota > Metazoa > Chordata > Chondrichthyes > Carcharhiniformes > Triakidae > Mustelus > Mustelus asterias. The sequence continues at coordinate 95,953,549 of NC_135804.1, forward strand.
CCCTGGTCAATATCCGCACACTGATTCTCAGAGTGAGACTTTCTTGATGACTTTATCCTCTTCTTTTCCCTTTCCCTAGCACAGAAGCATGTCTGGCTCTCACCTAGTTTAAACCACTTTTTCTTGGCAAAGGCTGAGATTGAGCCTCACTGGTCTTTTATGGGTCATTTGTGCTATCAAATACCACTAATGTGGGGGAGAAGGGCAGAGAAAGTTTTTTTTAATCATTGTATCAATGTTTGAAAGGCCATGTTGTATCATACATCAAACAGTTGAAGCATGTTGTTTTGGGTAATTGCAGATATGTTAAGACCTACTTGCTTCCAGACAAGGCACGTATGGGCAAGAGAAAGACCTCTGTCAAGAGGAGAAACATTAATCCACTTTACAATGAAATATTGAAGGTATGGCGGTGGCATTTGCATTCCTTTGCATTAATTTGAGGACTGTAGATAGCTTTCAATGCCCAGAGATTAAATAGAAACCTCATTCCTGAAGTTCTTCTGTGATTAGACCAGCCTTGCCAGAAGAAAATTCTTCACATGCCAAAACCATATCAGTCAGCAGTGATTGTTTACCAATGTGTAACAGCATTATGTTTGCCATTAACTTTTGTTGCAGTCCAGGGTGTGAGCACATATCCTCTTATCGTTCATCCTTCAAGATGAAGATGATTATGTTCATCAACTGGACTGTTGGTAGGGTTCCAGTGGGTACGTAGGTGACTTCCAAGTTTTTTTTGTACTTTTCCAATTCAATCAAATCAAATCCAATTCAGAGTCTCAACAAGTTGAGACATTTCCGATCCAGGCTGATAAGACAGGGCATACAACCCTCTACCCTGCCTTGGGCCTGATCTACAGGCTTGATCTCATTTGCATCTTAGCTAAAAGGCCGAGATACCGCTTTTAAAAATTGCTTCATGTGAATCATATGAAGCTTAAATGCAACCCAATGGCCACTACCAAGTGCAGCATCACCAGACCACACTTGATCTTAGCCAAAAGGCCGAGAAGGTGACTTCCAAGTTTGATCTAGGCATTCTATGTTAACAATGAAGTACAGTAACAAGGAGGTCGTGCATTGTCTAAGCTGCCATCTTGTCAGTAGAACATTAAATTAAGCCTGCCTATTTAGGATAATTTTAAAGATCCTGGAGATCAACTTGAAGAAGAGCAAAGAGTTCTGAGTCGCACGCTTTTCTTTTCGGATTCATTGATCTCCTCCTTTACTGTTTGCGGCATCTTGTGTGCAAATTGCCTCCCATATTTGCCTACATAATATGGACCACTTCAAAATTTGAATGTGAAGTTATTTTTTTATAAATCTCCCTTTATCTCCTTCCCTCTCATCCGTTCTTAGAAAGTCCTGGTTAGCATGTTCTAGGCTCTGATTTTTCTCCAAATTTCCTTTTGTCTGTCTATCATGGTGTAAACATTAACATTCCTTACAGATTGCTTTTCTCCTTCGGGAGCACCTGTAGCTTTCTTAGCTATATGCTATTCTGAATGCTGGAAGTTGAAGGCCATGAGGTGTAAAGTTGTCTTGAGCAGTGGTACAAACAAGTGTTTGTGATCGAGCAATCTCATTCTTGACTATCCTTCCATGGAAACTGATTGCCTTAAACACACAGTTGTTCAAAAAGGGAATTATTGTACCTTTAGCTGAGGTTTGCCTTAAAGGTATATACAACTCTTTGGTAGAATCTTCCAATAGTTTGTTGCTTCTGAGTCCTAGGCCACTGATGGGCCAATTTACCTGCATGGGATTCTAATGAATAACTTGTCTGTATTAACCGTTTTGAGGAGTGGAGCAAATTTTGCATCAAGAGTTTTCAGGTTGAGTGCAGCACAAATTATTCTACTATGTTGTGCAGACTCTTGTGTACTGATTGATCTCAATGACTGCTAGCCACAAAGGATGGTGGTAATTATACAGGAAGTTTCCAGGTGCTATTATAGAGCTTGTAGGATGGGATCAGATGAGTTGCAGGGTTATGTTCTTTCATCTCAATAAGAGGTTTGGGGATAGAAATTTGTCTTGGGCCATGGCACGAAAGGCCGGAATCAAATCAGTCAATGGAATTAAATATCAGGCACTGATGTAATAAGAGGCTGATCTGATGCCACATGTTTTGTGCCATTGCCAGTCAATTATTTCTTATTAATCCTCCATTAAAATGTCATCTAAACTTTCGTCCTGCCAATAGATGTCAGTTCAATACCATGCACTGCATTGGTGCGACCATTTCATTTTTTCTCCAGCGATCATGATGGGTCGTCTACAGGGCATTTCCAATTGTGCGCTAACTATGCCAAATTCTACAATTTAATGTTGTGCACTCTACAAGACACACAGTTGACAACTGCTGTGTCTGATTTCGCTGCCAGTATTAGAGCTCGACTTTTATCAATTCTGTCTGACCTAGAATTGTATCTTGACAGCAAAGATTTGAGCGGAAAAGAAGATTCCTGTTTACATAGCAGATTTCATATCTTTGGGTAGTCCCAAAACATTTTGCAGTTTATGAATTATTTTTGAAATGTAGTCCCTATTTGAAAAGCATGATGGTGAATTTGTACTTCTATAGACAGCGATGGAATAAATTTCCTTTATGGTATAATTGGTTGAGGGAATCATTGGTTAAGACTTTGAAAAATATTAGTGCTTTATTTAATTACACCAACCACCAGGCAAATAAATTGATTTTATACAACTATCTCTGTTGCGGTAATTACTTTTTATTCCCCTCCCACACAGTATAAAATTGAGAAGAGTGTTCTGCTAATCCAAAAGCTCAATCTATCTGTCTGGCACAATGACACTCTGGGCCGAAACAGTTTTCTGGGAGAAGTGGATGTGGACTTGGCCAGCTGGGACTGGAGTAACCGAGAACTCAACTGGTATCTTCTCAAATCGAGAGTAAGTAAATCATTAAATGCTGCAAACCTGACTGTAATCCTGTTGCAGATCCTTGCTGCAGCCTTTTTTGAAAAATGCTTCTTGGAATGACTAGTAGCAATGATGAGGGTGTTCAAATCCTGTGACCAAAATTGCAAAGATTTGAATAATGCAAAACCTACCACATTAGCTATCAGGATGTGAGATCCAGGCATCGGATTCACTGCCCCCACTCCCCTCCTCATAGCATGTAGATACTAAAAGGGCCACCTTTTCTTCTCATCTCTTTAGCTCTAACCAAAGACTTTGTCTTTGGCGTTACCATTTTGGAAAACCCTGTTTCCCTGAAGACTGGATTATTGAAAAAAAAACAGATATTCCATTCATTTTGCTGACTTCACAGTACAATGTAGGACTGCCTCTGGAGAGGAATTGGAGATTGTAAGGATAAATGCAAATAGAGATTGTCATTTATTGTGTGGAACAAGATTGTTGCTGAACTGCAGCCACTTAATGTGCTGCCATCAGCAAAATGTGACCAAGCCAATCCACCTCCCCCCACCTTCTGAAAATTCCTTTTCTGTGAGATTATTAGCAACCTGCTAGGCAAAGGAAATTAAAAAGTTCAATTTGCAAGTGCAAATCTAACTACACAGCTGCTACAGCAAATAATGGTTCATTGTGTCCTCATTCCTCACAAATTGACTTAATTAAATGTTTTAAAGAATGTGGATAGGTGAAAGAGAACTTTAAGTACTACCTTTGACCCTAGCGATACACAATTAAGTAGTGTTCTTTAAGATATCTTGGCTAAAGTCCTACATTGCACCCAAAAAGAGAGGTCTTCAATTATAACGCCCAGGCAGTAACCCAGCAGCTGGATTGCATGTGAAGGCAAAATAATGCATCTAGTCCAAAAATTGGTTCAGAGCTGCCTTGGGCTGATGTGCATTGCAGCACAAATGATTATGATGAGTCAATCTCCTGTGGCGCTGTGTAATCTTTAGGTGAAGCTGGCTGGGTATGCAGTGGTAAGATTTTTTTTCAATAAAATATAGGTGCATAACATACAGTCCCCATTTTAACCATGGACATTTTGTCCCTATTTTCATTTACTTGCAGTTAGTTAGTTCTGACTTTGGGAAAGAGAGAATTTGGTTTGATTCATGCTTCAAAAGAAAAGGTTTGTTCCATGTTTGTCGACTTATGGGGCACGCAATGCCACCACAGGCTACCGCTACTGCTTGCTTCAGTGCTCTCGATGGAAATAAAAACACACATAGCTAGCACTATGTGAACAAAATATTCTCCCTTGGAGTTTCTCTGCAGTATACCTGGGGTGGATTGTTGCCGCCCCTCTTGCCAGTGGGATGCTCCGTTCCGGCCGAAGTCAATGGAATTTGCCACGTTTTACTGCCCCGCCTTTATTGCAATTTCTGCTCCTGGAAGTTTTCGAAATTGTCAAAAAGGTGTACAATGCTGCCACCAGTGGCAGGAGGGTGTCATTAGGATGCCAAATTGACGCAGATAATTTCAATTCAAATTGTGGATGGAGGGAATTAAAATGGGTGGGAGCAAGGGAGTTGACCAACATATGGCAAACTTGAAAACAGAAAGTAAACATGTGTAGTTAGGATCTGTATGTGTGAAAGTTATCTAATATAAAGATTTTTAAACTACATTCATTACTATTCAGAAGGCAAAGTCAAGGACACATTGCACATTCTACATTGAGGATGGAAGTTAAATTTTACTGTTCCTTTTCCTAAAACAAAATATCAGACCAGTGAATATTTTGATTGGAGGGGAAGAAATGATGGAATTTTCAATCAATAATTCTGTAGTGACAATGCTGTTTTCCTATATATTTTCCTGCAAGGGATAAGGTTTCTATTCTGAGTAGGCATTTTTCCACTGATCATCAAATAAGCAAACTATGACTGAACGGATCACTTTATGTACAACTTTAAATTTTTTAAAAAACTTTTTTTTTGCAGAGTCCTGCTGTGGGAGTTGGAATAGATCACAGAGGGGAGATAAACCTTGCCATCAAATATGTACCACCGGGCGCTTTAGGTAAAAATCAATCTATCCTTCAAAGGTGCTTCTAAGTATAGTCCAGCAAAGAGCATATAAATTCCAGTGATATTGTCCCTATTCGACAGTTTGGGTCCCCCTTCTCAAGGTAGCTGAGATTTATCAATGTATATCCCTTCCAAATTCTCGCCTTGTCTCTTTGTGTGCAGCCTCCGATGAATGCTGCAAAAACACAAACCTGTCTTCCAGCATTCTATGACACAGTCACACTGCACAATGCTGATAGCATCTGGCAACTTTCACCTCCATTTTCTGTAAGATTTCCCCTGCCTTCAGATTTCCTTTGTATGCAACAGGGCTGGAGAAGGCACCCCCTCTCCACTGCTCTCTCTCTCTCTCTCTTTCCCCCCCCCCCCCCCCCCCCCCCACCCACACACACACACACACACACACACTTTACTATTTTGCCAGTAAACAGGAATCCCTCTGACTAAAAAACTGCTATTGGCTAACAAGCATTGTATAAAGACACCTTTCTCAGTTCATTGAAACAACAGCAAATACTCAGTGAGGGGTATTGATAAAATGGATGTGGAGAGGATGTTAGGGAGTCTTTGAATGATTTTAAGGCAGAGCTAGATAAATTCTTCATTAACAAGGGGATGGAACGTTATCGGGGCTAGGTGGGGAATATGGGGTTGAGGTTCCAACTAGATCAGCCACATATTATTGAATGGTGGAGCAGGCTTGAGGGTCCGGGTGGTCTACAGCTGCTCCTAATTCGTATGTATGTTTGTATGTTGGTGAATGCATATGTATATATGTGGAACCTCAGTTCCTCTAGTCAAGTGGATTCATAATTCAATGGCGGAATGATGGCAAGAAGATAACAGGTCTCTGGAATACTTAAATTGTTCTGTCCAAACAAGAACCCTGTCTACCTAATGCTGGGATGAACAATCGGTGTGAGGTATAAGTCAGAAATAAACGTCATTAGAATTTAATAATATCATGCTCATTATTGCTATTTTGGATGAAATCTTATAAGAGCAGATTAAAAAAGTTAGCTTTGTTCTCGTGGTGGTGGCATGGATGGGGGTGGGAGGAGGAAAGAGATATGGAAGGTAGCATAAATCTTATGGTGATGGATGGTTAATCCAGGCCCAGAAACTAGAAGATGTGCTTTAAAAATAATGAAAGTATTGTGAATTTAGACTGAGCATTTGCACCATGGATACTAGCTGCTTGGGGCAAACTCATGGGAAAGACCATTGAAGCAGAGAGTACAAATCGGATCAAAGGGTGATTTATAGAGGCAGCTTGCAGGGAGCTATGCTGAGAAGGTGGATGGGTAAGAGAGTTGAGATCACTCGAGAAGGGCAAAGTTATTGTGCCAAATGACCTTTGCCCCATATAAAAAAGCAATAGTTTTTTGAAATGAGTTTGAACATTTAATCTAATCCTATTGAAAACATATATCACTGTGGGAAGTGGAGGGCATAGACATGTAAGACTGTGGGTCTGTGCCATAGTTTTTTATGAACTAATGGGACTGTCCTGACCAAAGGCAATCTCTAATGTTGAGATGAGCCCCCTTTCTTTCCTTGTGCTAGTATCTTTCTCTGGAGCTACAAATTTGGTTCAACCCGAGTGGGACAAATGTCAACATCACTTCCTTACTGCTTTAACTTGGCAGGAGTAATGTATAATAAATGAACTTTTATTATCAAGTGAAATTTGATTTATTAGTGTCACATGTATTAGTATACAGTGAAAAGTATTGTTTCTTGCATGCTGTACAGACAAAGCATACCATTCATAGAGAAGGAAAGGAGAGAGTGCAGAATGTAGTCATGGGCAGATTGGAGTGATTAGTGATACAGACTCTTCATTGTGATGTCTCTATAAAGTTTACCTGACTACCACACTGAGTTCTTACCATTTCCAGCTTTACAATGAGCAGGCTAAATATTTCTGGAGAATCAGTAATGGAAGGTTTCAAAATCATCTGCCCACTATACTGCTACATTCTGGTAATTAATATAGTGCTTCTCCCTGTTCTGTGCATTTCAAGTACAGTTTAGGTTTCTATAAGAACATAAGAAATAGGAGCAGGAGTAGGCCATCTAGCCCCTCGAGCCTGCCCCGCCATTCAATAAGATCATGGCTGATCTGAAGTGGATCAGTTCCACTTACCCGCCTGATCCCCATAACCCCTAATTCCCTTACCGATCAGGAATCCATCTATCCGTGATTTAAACATATTCAACGAGGTAGCCTCCACCACTTCAGTGGGCAGAGAATTCCAGAGATTCACCACCCTCTGAGAGAAGAAGTTCCTCCTCAACTCTGTCCTAAACTGACCTCCCTTTATTTTGAGGCTGTGCCCTCTAGTTCTAGCTTCCTTTCTAAGTGGAAAGAATCTCTCCATCTCTACCCTATCCAGCCCCTTCATTATCTTATAGGTCTCTATAAGATCCCCCCTCAGCCTTCTAAATTCTATTGTTTATCCTGGTAGGGGAGAGCAGCGAGGACCATTTGCTTCTTCCCACTTTGATTTCTCATACATAGCAGATTGTATGGTGATTGAACCATGATCTTGGAGTGCTTTGTTTTTGCTCATAGTCCTTTTGCAGTGGAGTGAGGAAGATTTAGTCCTGATCAGCCACAAAATGATTGAAACACCTCAATATAGAATCACAGAATCCCTACAGCGCAGAAGGAGGCTATTCGGCCCATCGAGTCTGCACTGACCACAATCCCACCCAGGCCCTATTCTTGTAACCCCACATATTTACTCTGCTAATCCCCCTGACACTAAGGTCAATTTAGCACGGCCAATCAACCTAACCTAATATAATTCTTCAATTCCACTTAATAATTTTAATTTACACCTCTGCTTTACAAAGTAGATATATTTAGTCTTGAAAGGATTAATTTGAGTTTATGTCTAATTTGTTAAGGTGCTGGAGATCCACTCACTGGAGAGGTTCACATCTGGATGAAAAATGCCAAGGACTTGCCCCAGCTTCGATCATCTGGAGTAGATTCGTTTGTGAAATGGTACTTTAATACCTATCTCTAATGTATATCCTGCAGAGAATTCACAGGCTCACTCCTTTTTCAAATCCACAAGAGATTTGGGGGGATAGCAGAATTTCTTTTTCTCATTGTCTCATCTATTTCTTGTCATTCATAGAATCTCAGCCAGTGTCTGATTTATCAGACTGTGAGAGGGGTCTCAACCACCAGTTGGAAAACTGGTGAGGAACCCCCATCAGGTCTGTGGGGGAGGCCTGACTGAGTCAAGCGCTCTTCAGGCACATGGGTGGTCACCATCGAGCCTTCCCCGGGATTAAGATACCTGGTTGGTGGAAGCCCCACCCACTGAGCTGTCATCCAATCAGAGGCCAAGAGCTCCTCATGCTTCCAGTGGGGGTGTTGACAGCTGGTGGCTTAGCAACTGATGACAAGGCAACCACCAGAGGTCCAGGATTATCCTGGCACCACAGACCAAAGGTGATTGGTGGGATAGGAGTTGGGGTGGGGGTCTGTGAGATGGGGCAATGTCTGAGGGTGCCTTTCAGCACCCCTCCCTTTCCCTCCACCCACCCTTTCTGATGCCAAAGCCTTTAACAGGCACTGAGTGCCAGTGTATGAGATACACCTCCACCCCTGGGCCACAGGCAAACCCAACAGGATTTTTGGGCAGCCTTCAGAAGGCATGGGAAAGGCATGTGACTCCCATTTAATCCTGAGGCACCACTAACTTGTGGTGGAATCAGAAATGGTGTCGGTTTGGCTCATTAATCTACCCCCCCTCCCCGCCAAACCTCCACCATGCCCACAATCTCTCTCCACCCCCGCCCCCCACAAGACCACTTTAACTCCCCTCATTATTTATCCTCAGTTACGTGCTTCCCGACACAAGTAAGAAGAGCTACCAGAAGACTCGGATTGTGAAGAAGGACACTAACCCTATTTATAACCACACTATTGTGTATGATGGCTTCAGACCGGAGGATCTTAAGGAAGCCTGTGTTGAGCTGACTGTATGGGACCATGAAAAGCTGACCAATCACTTTCTGGGTGGACTGCGACTGGGCTTTGGCACTGGTAAATGCATCATTCTTGTTTGGGCTTGTGGAATTTTTTTGAGGGCTGTAGTTTTCTGTGGCAAGGTGGTTGGTCTGGTTGTAGGTGCTGATTGACCAGTAAAGGTACAATCGCCATAGTCCCAGATTACCACAGGCTGCTTGCCCCCTCAAAGGGTGGTGACTGGTGGCGATTTAACTTGAGGACCATCATGTCTCAGGCGAGCGGCAAGGTTGAGAAGGTAGCCCTTCATGAATAACCTCAGCTGGTACGGGAATTGAACCCATGCTGTTGGCTTCGCTCTGCGTCACCTAACCAGTCGTCTAGCCAACTGAACTGAACAGTGCTGCTGCTGGGATCCAATTTTTGTTTGTATGGGCAATGACTGCCTCTTGTCGGTGATGTCTATAAAGTAACCAAAGTAAAATGATGAACAGACAAATTCAGGGCGATTTTCCAACCTCGCCACGCCTGGAGCAGATTGCACTGATCCCAAAAATTAACGTGTGGTTTTGCACTTGGCGCAAAACAGTTTGCAATCGTTCAGGTCCCTTTCTAATGTTACAAAGGGTGCAAGGTTAATTAACATATTTAAAGTTGCATTTAAATGTGCTTAGCCTGTTTGATGCCAGATTCCCCCAGTTCCTGGAATCTTCCAACCTTCGCGTGCGGTACAATACTAGCGAGAATCAGTACTGCTCTCCACTAGCAGAGACCAGGCGCGAAGGCCATGCCAGGGGCTTTGGAGGCCATTGAAGCCCCCCATGGTTGGGTACGTGGCCGGAGCAGTGTCAAGGGAATAGGACCTGAATGGGTGTGGGGTCTGCGTGGGGGGCTATGATGGGGGGACTTCGGGGGGCCGTGCAGGGGTGGAGCTTGAAGGGAGGGCATGTCAGGAGTCATGATGGAGGACGGTCATGATCGGGGGACCCATTGAGAGTGCTCCAACACTGGTGACCTGTGTTGGGGAGGGGTGGGGAAACATGCTACTGATAAGGTGGGGGGGGGGTCACGATATATGGGAGGGGAGAGAGGGGGTCTCCCATTGCACTGAGATCAGGGCGCCCTTTCAAAATGGTGCCCAAGTGCTTTGCAATCAGGCTCATTGGTGTGTTTATTCCGCCCCCAGCCCCCCAAACTGATGCGCAATTTGCCGCTCTCCCAAAAATGTGGAGAGATTGCAGTCCAGACTGGCACTGATTGCACCGGTTTTCTTGTCGTTAAGACACTTTGTTTTTTTGCAGCGGAAAATTTTGCTTGTAATGTATATTTTCCAGGAGGCTGCATGTTGAGGCAAGGTTGGAGGAGACTGGGTGTCATGATGTGGAGATACCGGCGTTGGACTGGGGTAAACACAGTAAGAAGTCTCACAACACCAGGTTAAAGTCCAACAGGTTTATTTGGTAGCAAAAGCCACTAGCTTTTGGAGCGCTGCCCCTTTGTCAGGTGAGTGGGAGTTCTGTTCACAAACAGGGCATATAAAGGCACAAACTCAATTTACAAAATAATGGTTGGAATGCGAGTCTTTACAGGTAATCAAGTCTTAAAGGTACAGACAATGTGAGTGGAGAGAGCGTTAAGCCCAGGTTAAAGAGATGTGTATTGTCTCCAGACAGGACAGTTAGTGAGATTTTGCAAGTCCATGCAAGTTGTGGGGGTTACAGATCGTGTGACATGAACCCAAGATCCCGGTTGAGGCCGTCCTCATGTGTGCGGAACTTGGCTATCAGTCTCTACTCAGCGACTCTGTGCTGTCATGTGTCGTGAAGGCCGCCTTGGAGAACGCTTACCCGAAGATCAGAGGCCGAATGTCCGTGACCGCTGTAGTGTTTCCCAACAGAAAGAGAACACTCTTGCCTGGTGATGGTTGAGCGGTGTTCATTCATCCTTTGTTGTAGCGTCTGCATGTTCTCCCCAATGTACCATGCCTCGGGACATCCTTTCCTGCAGCGTATCAGGTAGACAACGCTGGCCGAGTTGCAAGAGTATGTACTGTGTACCTGGTGGATGGTGTTCTCACCAGGCAAGAGTGTTCTCTTCCTGTTGGGAAACACTTCAGCGGTCACGGGCATTCGGCCTCTGATCTCCGGGTAAGCGTTCTCCAAGGCGGCCTTCACGACAGCGCAGAGTCGTTGAGCAGAGACTGATAGCCAAGTTCCGCACACATGAGCACGGCCTCAACCGGGATCTTGGGTTCATGTCACACGATCTGTAACCCCCATAACTTGCCTGGACTTGCAAAATCTCACTAACTGTCCTGTCTCTTTAACCTGTGCTTAACGCTTTCTCCACTCACATTGTCTGTACCTTTAAGACTTGATTACCTGTGAAGACTCGCATTCCAACCATTATTTTGTAAATAGAGTTTGTGTCTATATGCCCTGTTTGTGAACAGAACTCCCACTAACCTGACAAAGGGGCAGCGCTCCGAAAGCTAGTGGCTTTTGCTACCAAATAAACCTGTTGGACTTTAGCCTGGTGTTGTGAGACTTTTGACGGAGACTGGATGGACAAGGATGGATTTGGAAATAAGGAAAACGATAAAGTAATTCACGGGATGATGGAATCAGTCCGTGGCGTATTGTGCAAGAAAAAAATAGTCAATGGGCTTCTAAATGGCCTGTAATTTGTGGACATAGGATGGGCAGCAAGGAGAATTTTGTAGAAATTAATTCTTCAACAGCCATGTGGAAGGGGCAAGAAAGACAGCGGACAATGTTTTACAGATGAAGGGGAAAAGGAATAGGCTGGAATTGGAGCGGGCAAGGGGCGGAGCATAGGAAGGTCCCTTGACCTCGGGCAGGATATTATGGTTTCGGAACCAGTGAGGCCGTAAAATCCTACCCATAGCCTTTTAATGATTCAGATGTGGGGCAGGAGGCTCTGCTGAAGATCAAGCTTTAGCCTAAGGGTGTCGAGGCTGAGATAGCAGCCAAACAGGATGGCAGAATTGAGATTGGATGGGTGCTCAGGTAGAGAGAGAAGAAAATCTGCTTTATTCCTACGATCATTAATCTGGAGGAAACATCATCTTAAACAAATAATTGGAAAGGGTGACGCTACCATTGTAAAAAAAAATGCTGCATTGCAATTGCAAGGAGTCCCAAGTTGCATGTGACACTTAACTGTTTTTCTGATAATAACTCTCCCCAAATGAATTCTGTTTGTTTATAATTCTCATCCTGTGCATAGTCACTATGAACATTCTTAAATGATGCACATATCTGCTATAATTATTGTTTAGTTTTATTGCTGTTAGAGTTGTGATTTATTGTGCCTAATGTTATCTATTGACATATGGATAAATAGGCATCCATATCTGCATGATCATCGTGTAACTTTTGCAGTTACCATTCAGGACTGGGCAGTATATGCAGGAATGCTAATTTGTTAGAACTGCAGGTGCATAAAACAAAAACACAGCTTCCACATCGTACAATACTGTGGAGCACAATTACACCACACACCTGTCAGCAGGAATCACCAATTCCTCATTTAGAGTCTCCCTAAAATGCAATGCTTAATTTGACATTGCTTTGTAGTAAATATATAGATAGACAGCCTTTTGGTTAAGATCAAGTGTAGTTTGCTGATCCTGAGTTGTGCAATGTTGTCTGACGAATCGGGTGATCTCCTACGGGACAGCTTGGAATCAATGGACTGGTCAGTATTTAAAAACTCTGTCACCAGCCTGAACAAGTACGCCATTAGAGTAACTGACTTCATTAGTAAGTGTGAAGAAGAGGCAAATCCGCATGTTTCCCAACTGGAAACCATGGATGAACAGGGATATCCACTGCTTGCTGAAGTCCAGGTCTGTGGCGTTCAAGTCAGACAACCCTGACCTATACAGAAAGCCAGATATGATCAAAGGAGATCCATCAAAGATGCCAAAAGACAGTACTGGACAAAGCTTGAGTCCCAGGCTAGCCACACACAACCACGCCGACTATGGTAAGGTCTGCAAGACATAACAGGCTACAAGATGAAGGCATGTAAAATCACCGGCTCCAACGCACCCCTCCCTGATGAGCTCAATGCATTCTACACCTGTTTTGAGCAAGAGGTCAGTGAGAACATGCCCTCCATCCCGAAAACCTTGGATGAACCTCTATCTGAGGTCACTATTGCAGATGTCAGAGCAGTTTTCTCGAAGGTCAACCCACAGAAAGCAACTGGCCCGGATGGGGTACCCAGACGAGCACTCAGATCCTGGCAGATCAGCTGGTGGGGGTATTCGCAGACCTCTTCAACCTCTCTTTACAACAATCTGAGGTCTCTATCTGCTTCAAGAAGACAACCACCATCCCAGTACCATAGAAAAGCCAAGCAGCGTGCCTTAATGACTATCGGCCGGTAGCTCTGACATCCATTATTATGAAGTCCTTCGAAAGGCTAGTCATGGCACGAATCAATTCCAGCCTCCTGGACTGCCTGGATCCACTACAGTTTGTTTACCACCACAGCAGACGCCATTTCCCTGGCCCTGCACTCAACCCTGGAATACCTAGATAACAAAGACACCTATGTCAGACTCCTATTTATTGACTACAGCTCGGTCTTCAACACCATTATTCCTGTGAAAGTCATCTCCAAACTCCGTGGCCTGGGCCTTGGCCCCTCCCTCTGCGACTGGATCCTGAACTTCCTAACCCACAGACCACAATCACTAAGGATAGGCAGCAACATCTCCTCCAAGATCATCTTCAACACCGGTGCCCCACACGGGTTCTCTGTCCCTACTATACTCCTTATACACTTATGACTGTGTGGCCAAATTCCCCTCCAGCTTGATTTTCATGTTTGCTGACGACACCACCGTAATGGGTCGGATCTCAAACAATGAAGAGACAGAGTACAGGAATGAGATAGAGAATCTGGTGAACTGGTGTGGCAACAATAATCTCTCCCTCAATGTCAACAAAACAAGTTCAGGAAGCATGGAGGAGCATATGCCCCTGTCTACATCAACGGGGATGAAGTAGAAAGGGTCGAGAGCTTCAAGTTTTTAGGTGTCCGGATCACCAACAACCTGTCCTGGTCCCCCCCATGACGACACTATAGTTAAGAAAGTCCACCAACGCCTCTACTTTCTCAGAAGACTAAGGAAATTTGGCATGTCAGCTACAATTCTCTCCAACTTTTACAGATGCACCTTAGAAAGCATTCTTTTTGGTTGTATCACAGCTCGGTATGTCTTCTGCTCTGCCCAAGACCGCAAGAAACTACGCAAGGTCTTGAATGTAGCCCAATCCATCATACAATCTAGCTTCCCATCCATTGACTCTGTTTACACTTCCCGCTGCCTCAGAAAAGCAGCCAGCATAACATAGAATGCCCGGGGTGCGTGGGGTCCTATCTTCCACCTTCTTTCGTCAGGAAAACGATACAAAAGTCTGAGTTCACGTACCAACCAACTCAAGAACAGCTTCTTCCCTGCTGCCATCAGACTTTTGAATGGACCTTGCATTAAGTTGATCTTCCTCTACACCTTAGCTATGACTATAACACTGCATTCTGCACTCTCTCGTTTCCTTCTCTATGAACGGTATGCTTTGTCTGTATAGCTCGCAAGAAACAATACTTTTCACTGTATGCTAATACATGTGACAATAATAAATCAAATCCTACACTTGATAGAAATCAATGAGGTTACACTGAGACTTCATTTGAAACATTTTTTAAAAATGCCATCTAGGCCTTTTGGCTAAGATGAACCTCAGATCAAGCACTGGAGGGGGTGTAATGCCTCCCCCTATTAGCTTGGATCTTGTTGATCAACCCCAAGGCAGGAAAAGTGGGGCCTGTCTTGTCACCTTGGATCTGTAATGCCTCTCTTGTAGGGACTTTAAACCAATTTGGTTTTTGATTGGATATAACGTAAAAAATATATATACAGTATATGGATAGACAGTTTCTCATTCCCTCCAATATATTGCTTTGAATTCTACTGTGGACTTTGGGGTTCCAGTGTCAGAGTTGCCGCACAAGTGCACCAGTCTCCTAATTGGCTGCCTTTCCTTTCCTTGCTTTCCTTTTAAAGGATGGCAAGTGGAATTTCGATGTTGCTGGAATTTCGATGTTGCTGGAATTTCGATGTTGCTGGAATTTCGATGTTGCTGGAATTTCGATGTTGCTGGAATTTCGATGTTGCCGGCCCAGTCAGGGAGCCAGTGTCTCTGGAGCCTCAACAGCAGCAATTGGAGAAATTCCATATTGCTCGACTCATCAATGTTGCCTGTAGTTAACCTAGTTCCAACATGATCTCAAAATAAGACCATTTTCTTCTGTGCCTAGCCTGTTGTTTGAAATATTCCTGGTCATTGACACTCCTGTAAATGTAACAAAAAGTGGTGCGCGTGTGTGCGTAGGCGCTAGGGCGAGTAAACTTTCACACTGCTCTTGTTCATGTTTTGAAGGATATAGTTATGGAATCCCAGTAGAATGGATGGACTCCACAGAAGAAGAGGCGACTCTTTGGCAAGAGATGGTGTCCAGTCCCAATGAATGGATACCTGGGTCCCTGCTACTTCGGCCTCAACTGGGAGGCAAGAAGCTGAAATGAAATAGCACTTTGTGCAAAAAGACTCGACTGCCAAAATGTCATTTGTCTGTCAATCAATCAACGACTGATAAATGCACTCAGTGGACTTGATAACATGAATCAAGATGTGCTTTTTTTTTTCTGTTTTAAATATTTAACTTTCTGAAATGACTGAAATCTGTTGCCTTTGTATACTTGAATCTTGAATTTCTTTTAAAGAAACCATTTCAAATGTTTGTACAAAAACTATTTTCTTAAAGACTTTGTATCCCAGCTTTGTCATTAAGTATCTATATTTTCATGGAAGTTTTCTCATGAGCCTTCCTCACATTCCCACTATTTTCTGTGAACCATCAATAGGTCTGTTCCCTGATTGTAGGCCTCAACAGTTACACTGGAAATGTAACAGCATGAAACCTTGATCTGATTTATTGAGTTTCAATCCTGAACATTCTCTTGCTGAAATTAAAAAGAAGATTGCTGGAAATACTCAGCAGGTCTGGCAGTATCTGTGGAGCTAAAAAAAATGAGTTACTGTTTCAGGACCAGGGTCTTTGTCAGGTCACAAATGAAGGGCCATCAAACTGAAACATTAACTCCTGTTTATCTCTCCAGCGTTGTCTGAGCTGCTGAGCATTTCCAGCATTTTCTGTCAGTTCAATTTCCTGCATCCATAGATTGTTTCATCTCATTGCCTTGTTCAAGGTATTCTCAGGAACATTCCAACACTTTGTACCAAAGCATGATGGAATGTATGCCTGTGTCTATCATTCCTCATTACATTGAGCTGCTGGATTTGGATATCCCACCCAGAAAGTTATTGAGTGGGAGGCTAGGTAAATGAATAAGAATCTTTTCAGTCTTTGCACGCCTTCTGCTAAAAGTTCTTGCCTTTTCTAACTGAACAGTGAGTGAAACTGAATTCCAGGGTTGGTTGCATTAAGCATTTGGTCCGTGAGCAGGCCCGAAGAATTGCTGCACAGAGATGTGTCAGATGCTGCTGCAAGTATTGGCGAAGTACTTAGCAGTAGCTTCTCGCTGGTTTGGAGAGTGGTCTTTCTGTTGTATTTTGTTATGTGACTTTTCTGTATAGCTTTTACCTCCATTAGTGATCATTTGTAAGAAGTTTTTGCTGAGATTGTGCCAGTTCTTGTGCTTAAACTGATTCTATTGTATAGATTAATAGGGCACATTTAGCAAATTAGCTTTTTGCACTGATTCTAAATGCCCATTTACTTCCCTTACACATATAACATCACTGATGTCGTTAAGAAAATAAATACCATAGGAAAAGGCTATGTTAGGAAAGGATCATAAATAGAATCAGTTCATGAGTCATAACATCCAGCTGGCTAAAATGGGTTAGAGAAACACTGCTGCACCTGGGGAGATGTAATGCTGTTACTACAGTAGAAATATAGCTCTAAATTGCCCAGTTAGGTAATTGCTGTTTCATTATCAAGTTCAGTTGAGGATTTAGTTTTTGTTGGATTCCTTTTTTGTTGTTTGTCTCGACCCTTCAAACATTTGGATTGTTCCCAGTGTTGCATAGCAGCGTGTACTCTGCATCCCAAAATGTCCTTGTTTTATTGTTGCAACATTAACAGAAAGGAGGTGAACAATGCTCCTTGTAAATGTTGAAGCTCCCTTCCGGTTGCATTGCCACCTCTTGTGTTTAGTTCATGTACTGCTGTAAAGTGAACCAGCCTTGCCTTTGCTGTATATATCATGATCCTCTTCATCTCATGGCAGGAATTCAAATTTGAAGCATTTCCTTCAGAACAGTGAATTGCGTGGGTGCACTTTATATACGGTGACCCTGCTTCATTCATTTTGTATCATCCAGTCAGCCATACATGATGATTGGGAACTTGCTGTGATGTTGCTTTTAAGTTCTAATTGAAGTAGTTTGTCTATCTCACAGTGGTAATATTTATGCATTCCTTCCTCTCTTCCCCTCACCATCTATGTTTAACAACCCGATCAAGGATTAACTGAACATACTAATGAAAGACAGGTGATTGTTCACACCAGTAGCAAGCAATGTTGGATCCAACTCTCTGATTTTCTGGTTGATGGACTAGTTAGCTATTTATCCCTCCGTTTACAACTGGACCACATTTCACTTATGAAAAAGCATTTGCTCCTCCCGGTAATTTTCTGGTTAAAATCGATTTGTTAAGCAAGGAAGGTATGAATGAGCACTCGAGAATTGAGGTAAGACTGTATGCCTTTACCTCATTTATAATATTTTTAAAAATCTGTTTATCTTTAGACCATTGCTTAATGGTTTGTCGCTGCTATTTTCTGACACAATTTGCATTTCAATGTTTGCGTGCTGTAATATATTTCTGTGTCTGATCAGCTGGTATTTAAGTTTTAATAAGAAAACATAAAGGCTTTCCCTGGCCTCCAACCTAAATTGAGAATAGCTTTTTGGTGCAAAATCGATGGATCTCAGTGGAGCTGAATTTGACTTGCATGATGCTAATATAGTTTCTTTTTTCAAATTGAACTTAAGAAATGAGAAGTGGAAAGCTGGGCTATAATTTCATCCTAGAGCAATGGTGGATAATAAAATATTAAATATGTCACATTCTTTTGTGTCTGTTGACTGTTTAAAAGCTTTTTCAAGCTGAACTAATTCCTGAAAATATAAATTGAGATACACTTACACTTGCAGGGAGAATCCATTAGAATATATGGGTTTATCAATGATAAAAAAAGGAATTAATAATGTCCTGTTTTTTTAATTTTCAGTGCTCATTAGTAATTTCTCTTGTTTAATCTGCTCTTCTCAATGTGTGTCGCTCTCTCTCTCTCTCTCTCCACGCTGCCAGCACCCCCTCCCCCACCCTGCCTGGGTGCTGACTAAATCAGGATTCATGTGACACCAGCCCATTCCAGCACAAGAGGCCATCATAACTGATCCTGTTAGACTCTCTTCCCAAGCAAATGCTGACTTCACAACCTGATTTTACCCTTTCCCCTGCTCCAAAGATATTAACACTTTTTTTGTAGTCCTTAAACGCTAGTAGGCCAGTCCTAGCTGGTCTCTCTTGTTTGAAACTGTGTGTATTGCTGCATTCCAACAAGGATATTAAAGTGCAAGTACAGCTGGCACAGAACTCTGCCATTAAAGTTTATTTATTAAGTAGGCTTACATTCACATTGCTGTGAAGTTACCACATTCCAGTGCCTGTTCGGGTACACTGAGGGAGAATTTATCATGGCCAGTGCACCTAACCTGCACATCTCTGGACTGTGGGAGGAAACTGGAACACCCGGAGGAAATCCACGCAGACACGGGGAGAATGTGCAAACTCCACACACACACACTGACCCAAGCTGGGAATCGAGCCCGGGTCCCTGGAGCTGTGAGGCAGCAGTGCTAACCACTGTGCTGCCCGTCAAAGAATTAAAGTAGTCCAGTGTCTGTGTGCAAGATACAAACTTAACACCGAACTTAACAAGTACCCGAGGGAACAAAAAGCTACACTCTGCATGACATAATCCATTCCATATAATGGAGCTTCACCCGGAAGTAAGTACTGAAGTATCAGTAAGGGAATAAAATGGGAGGCTTTACATTTGGTGTCCAGCTCAGTTTTTACTTCAAATATCTCTACTCTATTTAAGAGTTTGAGAGTTGAGTATAGTATTTCAGACTCTTCACTTCTGTTTTTCAAAACAATATCTCCCCTGCTTTGCCTTCCACTTTGATCCCACCAATTTTGCACCTTATTACCGTCCCAGGATGGTACCTCGTACAAACGAGCCCCTGGCTCCCCTGTGCTCTTTCCTTGATAATCTCTGCCACGTTCATTTTGACAACCATTGCCGGCTCTCCCTGAACAGCAGCCCCAAACTAAATAGATTATTGTCTTCCCTTCTAATCCCCAGTACAGTACATGCTTATCTTTGGAGACAGTGAGTGATTGAGAGTCAGAGGGAGATAGCAGCCAGGGATTCGCTGCTTTGTGAACAGGGATCATAGAATTCCTACAATACAGAAGGAGGCCATTCGGCCCATCAAGCCTGCACCAACAACAATCCCACTCTATCCCTGTAATCCCACATATATACCCTGCTAATCCCCCTGAAACTAGTGACAATTTACCATGGCCAATCAACCAAACCTGGACTGTGGGAGGAAACCGAGCACCCGGAGGAAACCCACACACACAGGGAGAATGTGCAAAGTCCACACAGACAGTGACCCAAGCCGGGAATCGAACCCAGGTCCCTGGCGCTATGAGGCAGTTGTGCTAACCTCTGTGCCACTGTGCTGCCCCTACTGGATCATTAGTGCTTGAACAGCTAGTGATCTGCTGCGTACACTGCATTGGTATTGGTATCATAATACAGTCCAGGCAGGACTTGAGGCCCAGCCGTCTGTTAATAAACTTCGCAGCATATCTCTGGACTTTAATTCTTAGCTATAGGCTCTGACTTGTTGCTTGAACTGGGATTCAAGCGATGCTGTATATTTAATAAAGGAAATGATTTTGTGAAAACAAAAGCTTGTAGCCCTTTTTTAATTCACTCGTGATGTGAGCCTCACTGGCTAGGTCAGCATTCATTGTCCATCCCTAATTGCCCTTGGGAACGTGGTGGTGAGCTGCCAACTTGAACCATTGCAACCCATATGGTGTAGGTACACCCATAGTGCTGTTAGGGAAGGAGTTCCAGGATTTTGATCCATCGACATTGAAAGGTTTGTGATATATTTCCAAGCCACGATGGTGTATGACTTGGTGGGAACTTCTAGGTGGTGTTGTTCCAATATATCTGCTGCCCTTGTCCTTCTAGATGATAGTGGTCGTAGGTTTAGAAGGTGCTGTCTGAGGAGCCTTGGTGAGTTCCTGAAGTGCATCTTATAGATGGTACATATTGCTGCTACTTTGCATCAGTGGGGAAGACAGTGGAAGGAGTGCAAATCAAGCAGGCTGTTTTTTCCTAGGTGGTGCCAAGCTTCTTGAGTGTTGCTAGAGCTCCACTCATCCAGGCAAGATCACACCCCTGACTTGTAGATTGTGGACAGGCTTTGGGGAGTCAGGATTGCACATTGTGCCATCATCAGCAATGATAGAAGAAAGGTCATTGATGAAGCAGCTGAAGATGCCCCTGAGATACCATGGAGCAGAGATGCCTGACTTCCAACAATCACAATCATCTTCCTTTGTGCTGTGTATGACTCCAGCCAGTGGAGAGATTTCCCCCTATTCCCATTAATTCTTTCTCCCCAATTGCCATTGTTCTCTGAGAATAACTGTCAAGCAAAGTGATTTGACGCGACACCAGGAACTGGTGAGTGCTTGAGCTGTGAAGCTTCACAGGTGAAGGCCAGTGATCATCTCTAGTCAATCATCTTAGGCAGTGAGTTGTGTAGTGCATTGAATCTCCAAGAGGTGAAGAAGAGTACATGGATTTAATATAACAAAGCATTGTGATTATAGTATTGCAGATGCAAATAATTAAAGCAGAGTGGGGAACAAAGAGCTCACTGAAGTAGATGAAAGTAACAGTAGTACCATGTTCCTTTTCAGAATGAAGCCTTCCCCCATTCTCTGCAGCTGCTTACTGCAGCTATGTGCAGTCTCTTTCCCAACTGCCTGACAGAAAATTCAGCACAGAAAGAGGCTTTTGTACTGTGCGAGTTACAGATTGGTGTAATCTATTTTAATTCAATTTCCCTGGTCTACCCCTGCAGTGTTTGATATATTTATTTGTGTGATTTGACTCAGTTTCACTAACTATTGCGGCAATGAATTCCAAATTTTAAAGATTTTGAATATTTTTCTAAATATTTTGAACAAAACAAATTACAGCACAGGGAAAGGCCCTTTGGCCCTCCAAGCCTGCACCGACAATGCTGCCCGACTGCACTAAAACCCCCTATACTTCCAGGGACCATATCCCTCTATTCCCATCCTATTCATGTATTTGTCAAGACGCCCCTTGAAAGTCACTATCGTACCTGCTCCCACTACCTCCCCCAGCAGCAAGTTCCAGGCACCCACCACCCTCTGTGTTTTTTTTTAAAAAACTTGCCTCGCACATCTCCTTTAAACCTTGCCCCTCACACCTTAAACCTAGGCCCCCTAGTAATTGATTCTTCCATCCTGGGAAAACGCTTCTGACTATCCACTCTGTCCAAACCCCTCATAACCTTGTAGACTTCTATCAGGTTGCCCTTCAACCTCCGTCATTCCAGTGAAACCAAACCAAGTTTCTCCAACCTCTCCTCATAGCTAATGCCCTCCATACCAGGCAACATCCTAGTAAATCTTTTCTGTACCCTCTCCAATGCCTCCACATACTTCTGGTAGTGTAGTGACCAGAATTGAACACTATGGGACCTATTTTACCATTTTGATTCTGAGTGCTGGGCGGACTTGAAACTGGGAGTGTTTCAGATCTGATTTTCTGACCCATTCTCAGGCGCCCCCATACGTCCCCATAATATCAGCGATTCTGAATCTCGCTGTTGAAGTCTGAGGGTGGGGCTTAATGCGCAAAAAATCATGCAGCTCCGATTAGCGCCTCCAACAGCACGTGCACAGAAAAATAATGATAGAATCCCCCACCCACCTGCCACCCAGACCGATTGTGGCCCCCTCCCCCCCCCTACCGATCACAGGCAGAGTGGCCATTTCGGGTGCGGTCCTGATTGCGTCCATTTTCAGGCCTTAGTAAAGGGGGAACCGGCACATGAAGTGGGTGTG
Source organism: Mustelus asterias (assembly GCF_964213995.1). NCBI lineage: Eukaryota > Metazoa > Chordata > Chondrichthyes > Carcharhiniformes > Triakidae > Mustelus > Mustelus asterias. The sequence goes on from NC_135804.1 coordinate 95,975,854, forward strand.
GATTGCGCTACTCACCTCATGCCTGACTTTACCAGGTTTTCGCGCCCGAAAATGGGTGCGATGCAATGGTAAAGTCGGACCCTATATTTCAACTGCGGCCTAACTAAGGTTCTATAAAGCTGCAACATGACTTGCCGATGTTTAAACTCAATGCCCTAGCCGATGAAGGCAAGCATGCCGTATGCCTTCTTGACTACCTTCTCCACCTGCATTGCCACTTTCAGTGACCTGTCTACCTGTACACCCAGATCCTTCTGCCTATCGATATTCTTAAAGGTTCTGCCATTTACTGTGCATTTCTCATCTGTATTAGACCTTCCAAAATGCATTACCTCACGTTTGTCCGGATTAAACTCCATCTGCCATCTCTCCGCCCAAGTCTCCAATCGATCTATATCCCGCTGTATCCTCTGATGTCCCTCATTGCTATCTGCCATTCCACCAACCTTTGTGTTTTCCGCAAACTTACTAATCAAACCAGTTATATATAAATGATTTGGAGGAATATGTATTACAAACAGCAAAGGTCCCAGCAGATCCCTGAGGAACGCCACTTGTCACAGCCCTCCATTCAGAAACGCACCCTTCCACTGCTACCCTCTGTCTTCTATGACCGAGCCAGTTCTATATCCATCTTGCCAGCTCACCTTTGATCCCGTGCGACTTCACCTTCTGCACCAGTCTGCCATGAGGGACCTTGTCAAAGGCCTTGCTGAAGTCCATGTTGACAACATCCACTGCTTTACCCTCATCAATCATCTTTGTCACTTCCTCGAAAAACTCAATCAAGTTAGTGAGGCACGACCTCCCCTTCACAAAACCATATTGCCTCCCGCTAATACGTCCACTTATTTCCAAGAGGGAGTAAATCCTGTCTCGAACAATCCTCTCCAATAATTTCCTTACCACTATCACACAAATAATATTGTCTATTCAAAACTTGATTTTATAGATTTAAATTTTCCTCATTCGTTTAATTAAAAGATGAAGTAAATGACTGTATTCCATTTTTTAAAAATTAGGTAAGGCAATGTTGTGAGCCCCGCTTTGAAATGAGCATGTGCACCATTGCTTTGTAAATACATGCAGTCTGCAATTGCAAGCCCCGGGCTGCAGGCTAGGAGGAGGCTGTGGGCTGCAGGGGTAGGAGGAGGCTGTGGGCTGCAGGGGTAGGAGGAGGCTGTGGGCTGGAGGGGTAGGAGGAGGCTGTGGACTGGAGGCTAGGAGGAGGCTGTGTGCTGCAGGGAAGAGGAGGCTGTGGACTGGAGGCTAGGAGGAGGCTGTGGGCTGCAGGGAAGAGGAGGCTGTGTGCTGTGCTGATGGTGCTGATGTTGCAGTGATTTCATCAGCTTTCGCCCAGAGCTGCAACTTGCTCAGAAAAAAAAAACACGCTGTGACTCCTGCATCAGAGAGCGAGGTGGGAGAGAGAGGAGAGGCTGAGAGCTCATCCCCGGGGGAAAAGCAGGCACCACCTTCCACCCATCGCAGGCAGGCTGCCATCGCCCCAGCCTGGGCAAGCTCCCCTTCCCGGCCTATTCGCCATTGAACTGTTTGATGTTTGAAAGCGCCCTGCTCTTTCTTCTCTCTCTGGCTCCGGGAGGTGAGGGACGCTAAGCGGGGCATCGTTACTGTTACAAACCAAGAGAGTAAGCTTGTCGTTATGTGCAATCTTTAAAACAAACCTAATTGCCAATCAGCTGGATTGCAATCTGTATTTTTTTGTGCATATTCAAGACAGCTGATTTAAAAAAATAAACAGAAATTCGCCAGTGAAATTGAATATTTAGTTTGCAGGAGTGTATCATTGCAATCCATGTTGTTGTTCCCTTGAAGCGGCTCTCTGTTTCTCCTCCTCTCTCAGAGCGATGGGAGCGACCTTGGAAGGAACAAGTAGCCATTATTTGGAAAGTGGGAGTTTGGCCAGGCTCTAACCCCCCCATTGGCACCGTAGCTGCCAGTTTTCTCGCCAATTCTTCCATTCGATGCGGGCCAGCCAGCAATAACTCTCCTTCTTCATGCCTGAATCTCAGTGAATTCTCCCCGACCTCCCTCCCTCCCTCCATGATTCTGACAGCTCGCTGTGGCATGAATGTCTTTCTCTTGGTCGATATTGAGGAAGATTTAAAGATGGAGACTGCTTGAATTACCATCCGAGGTGTTTTATATATATATATGTGTGTGTGTGTGGGGAAAACAGGAAGCTGAGAATCCAACGCGACTGCATGCGAATAAAAAAATAACAGCAGCAGCGACAAAACAATATCTCTATCTCGCAGCATCCTGATCTGAGCCGCTTTGAAATACTGGAAGCTTGTCCCAGCAGGATATTCATTTGGCGATGTGAGGAAATTGAGGAGGGTATGAACTGATTCCTGGACTGATACATCCTTTTGTGTCTGCAAATGCTGCGTTTTTCTTTTGAGCAGTTGATCATGGTAATCTGCCTGTAAAGAATAGGGACCAGTGCATTTCTTTCTGTTCCCCCCATCTCCAGAGACTCTCAGCCAGGGCCAGAAGACTTCTGTTTTTGTCTGTGTGCCAGATATATGGTTGATGTGTAGGCGACTTCAGTAACCTAGGCACACCTGTGATACTGCCAGTGGACTTGCTCCCTTTTTGGGGCTGAAAGATTTATTCATTTTTGGCAAGGGGTTAATCACAACATCCAAGAAGATGGAGGCTATTTGGGTCTATCAGTTCAGGCTGATAGTCATCGGGGACTCCACGGTGGGAAAGTCGTGCCTAATCCGTCGTTTCACCGAGGGACGCTTTGCCCAAGTGTCCGACCCCACAGTCGGTGTGGATTTCTTCTCGAGGTTGGTGGAGATCGAGCCAGGAAAACGGATTAAGTTGCAGATTTGGGACACAGCTGGTCAGGAGAGATTCAGGTAAGTCTAAACCTCTAGTATGTCTGAAGAAAACCTTATAGGGAGTTATATTTAACTGAATTAGTTGATAATCTTGTGTTCTAAAGGACAAAAACCATTGCACGTGGAAACATGCCAGTGTTGTGCCTCCTTTCGTTTTATGATTTGAAACTACTGGGAGCAGACATTTTGTGCAGAAGGCCCTTTGTGTGAAATCATGAGTTTCCACTCCCATGATGCCACAAATGGAGGTTAGTCTCTGCAGATAAACATTTCCATTCACTCTGTCACTGAAATTGCCTCTAGGAAATATCAAACTGTGTGTGTGTAATATTGGCAGCTTATCAGAATCCTCTGCAAAGATTTACATGTCACCAGCACCCTGCAAGTATTGACGCATTTTCAACCCCTCTAAAGAATATTGATATTTTACCAGCATCGCTTGCTAGTATTGACATATTGCCAGGATCCCCATTCTGAGTAAAAGCAAATTGTTGCGGAAGCTGGAATCTGAATCAAAAACAAAAAATGCTGGAAAATCTCAGCAGGTCTGACAGCATCTGTGGAGAGAGAACAGAGCCAACGTTTCGAGTCTGGATGACCCTTTGTCAGAGCTCCCCATTTTGAGTTATATTTTGAAAGACACTGTCAGCCTTCCAAAATAAATTGGTGTTTTTGTGGAGGATAACTTTTTATTAGTATGCAGGAGCAGAAACAATGTAAGTTAACAAATACACAATGCAAAGAATATTAAATTCCCATATCTTTGTGCTTGTGGTATGTCCAGCCCCAGAGAGACAAAAATCTGACCACCTTGTAGACCCCATAGGATGCAGTACCCCATTTTAAAAACCTATCCATGAAAGCTTTGGTTTAGATATCATGTGTTGTATTCTTCCTGCTGAGGCACTATGAATGGTGAGTTGTATCTACAGCCTTCTGCCCATAATTTCCATCCACAGTTCCACGCAAGGGAGAATGCAACGCAAAATGCCCACTGCAGGCTGCCTCTAAATATAGAGCCTGGTGACTGAGAAGCTTTAGTAAATCTACACACACAAAATGCTGTGTTGATTAATACCTTTTAAAGGGATGTTTGGTGTTAAGCAACATTGAGGGCTCTGTGGCTAAGTAGAAATACAGATAATTAAATAGCACGTGGAATTCAATGGTGGTTTCTAAATATCTGGGACAATGAAATGAACTATTTAGGATGAATATTATGGTTAAAGATAAGGTTAGACAGTTGTTTTAGCTTTTTGTGCCCCCAACCCTTGGGGGGGGGGCGGGGGGGGGGCGGGGGGGGGGGGGGGTTGGGGGCACAGTCCCCTCTATGTAAATATATACGTTCTTTCCATTTTGGGAAAACTGCAAGACAAACTGAATCATCTGAAATGTTTCAACCAGCAATGGTTCCCAACCAGCAGGGAATGGTGCAGCTCACTCAGGAGACAGTATAACTGGCTGAATATACCTTTTTAAAATCCTGTGTAAACCTTCCAGGGAAGTCCTGAAGCACACTCTCTCTGGACAAAGGTGGAGCTAGCAGGGGAAGCAGGTTATCACAGGGAAACCTGCATGGGGGAGAAAGAAGAACTGGGGGTTGAGAATAAAAAGCATGAAAACTAAAATACAAGAAAGAAATAAGCTATAAAAGCTCAGGCACTAACAGAATATAAAAAATGTGCCAGAATGTTCACTGGTGTATTATCAGACAAACAATTGACACTAAGCCACATAGGATGGGCCAGGAAAAGCAGAGTTAAAGAGGTAGGTTTTAAGGAACATCTTAAAACAGAGGACAGATACATGAGTTTGAGACCCATGTCTGGAAAGAAAGCTTGGAGGTGGGAATGTGATAATCCAAAGCACAATTTACACATATTCCCCTCCCGCTAAAGCCACCTCCACAGGGCAATGAGCTCCTGCCCAAAAGGTCTGGCCTATCGAATACAATATGGGGAAATTCACTTTGGTTGGAAGAATTGGGTGTCTGTGCGGAGTTTGTACATTCTCCCCGTGTCTGCATGGGTTTCCTCCAGGTGCTTCAGTTTCCTCCCACAGTCTGAAAGACATGCTGGTGAGGTGCATTGGCCATGTTAAATTCTCCCTCCGTGCCCCAGAACAAGTGTAGGAATGTGGTGACTAGGGAATTTTCACAGTAACTTCATTGCAGTGTTAATGTAAGCCTACTTGTGACACTAATAAATAAATAGAATAGAATAGAAACCCTACAGTGCAGAAGGAGGCCATTCGGCCCATCGAGTCTGCACCGACCACAATCCCACCCAGGCCCTACCCCCACATATTTTACCCGCTAATCCCTCTAACCTACGCATCCCAGGACTCTAAGGGACAATTTTTAACCTGGCCAATCAACCTAACCCGCACATCTTTGGACTTAAACTTGAACTTGAAAGAATATTTTTTAAATAGTGAGAAACTATTAAATGTTGATCTTTGGAGAGATTTGGGCATCTTTGTACATGAAACACTAAAGGTTAGTATGCAGGTATATCAAGCAGTTAGGAACGCAAATGGTGATTGGCCTTCATTGTAAGGGGTTGGATGACATGAGTCAGGAAGTCTTACTGCAATTGGACATTGTTTTGGTGAGACCATACCTGGAGTGCTCTTTTGATATCTGTCTCTCGGGAAAGATATACTTAACCATTGAGGTGGGTCCAACAAAGGGTCAGTAGGTTGATGCTGAGGATTAGGATGTCCTATACAGAGAGATGAAGTAATTGGTGCCTTTATTCTCTGGTTAAAAGAATGAGAGGTGATCGTATTGAAACATGTTCTGAGAGAACCTGATGGGTCAGTATCAATCTAGGGGGCATAAACTCAGGTTAAGGGGTCAGCTATTTAGGATTGAGATTAGGAAAAGTTTCTTTGGTAAGAGGTTCATGAATCTTTGGAATTCTCCATCCCAGAGAGCTGTGGATGTTCAATCATTGAATATATTCGGGACTATGATCAATAGATGTTTGAACTCTAAAGGAATCAAGGAATTTGGGGATAGGGCAGGAAAGTGGAGTTGAGGTTAGGTGGATTAACCATGATAAATGCGCAGGGATAGGGCAGGGCGGTGGGCCTGGGTAAAATGCTTTTTTGGTGAGTCGGTGCAGACTCATTGGGCCGAATAGCCTCCTTCTGCACTGGGAATTCCATATGCAGATCCAGTTGGTGGAAGAGTGGAGAAGCGCTTCAGGTGATCTTGCAGTTTGTTGTCTCTCATGAACTTGTCATCTTCACCTAAATTATGGCACATGTTCAGAAATGGAATTTCCATGTTCAGCACTCTATTCAAGTGGCAGCAGCAACTGATGATAATGGAAGAAAAATAATATCTGGAAAAACCCCAACAATGCAAACCCAACTGACAATTGTATAAGGTGCAGCAAGATATACTCAAGAACAGAAAACAAGGACATATACTTATAACCGAAGTTGTCAATTTATATAGGCCTTACCTGGAGCCCCAATGTTTAGTGTAGGCCCTGATTTAAATATTGAATGAATTCCAATGATGCCCACACATGCTGGTCTTGTATTCCAATTTGTGCTGCATTTTGCCATTGTTGGAGTGCGTGAAAAAAGGTGCTACAAATGCTAGGGCCAGGGTGCACATCATTATACTCATTAAGGACAACTGTAGGATTATAATTTATATCACATTGCTGCTGGGACAATACTCGTCAAACATTGTTGATGAGGCCCAAAAAGTCTGGCCTATCGAGTACAATATGGGAAATTTACTTTGGCAGGAAGAATAGAATATGTTTGTTTTAAAGTATGACTGTACTTCAGTAAGTAAACAAATAATTGGGGAGGAGGTGAGAATAATGAAAATAATGTATAGCATTGGTACGAGACTGTCCCATTCCCTCATTTACATCCAGTACCACAATATTTCGGGGTCTCCCCTCATAGCGATTCACAGATGATATGCTTGCTGTGCTTTCTCCAATTACCAACTGATGAAGCTCACTAAATGTAGCATTTTCCTCTCAGTTGGTCAAAATGCAACATGTTGGAAAGAGAAATTTTAAAATAGATGTGTGCCAGCTAGATACACAGCCCAGTTTCTATCTTATGTAAGGTGCTGAACATGTAGTGTAGAAGCAATTTCTGCTTGCTATTTGCAGCCTGATGTATTTAATGAACCATAGGGAAAATTCATTGGTTTGGCAGCAATATAAAGTACACCGCAAAAAAAATCATGGGTATATCTATACACTTGGGAATTAGCTGAACTGTTATCAGAGTGCTGGTCATTGTTCTCGATTGCTGTACCAAACAGTTCTGTGAACATGAACTTTGAGGCAATGTTGTTAAGCCTAATGCCACCCAACTTGACAGTGTATTGAAACCTGTAACTTTCTAGTGCAGCTGCCTCTCTGATGTGTGCACACGTGAAATATCATTGATCCTTTCTGCTCTTGTGGAGCCCTTCATGAGAAAGGACCACAATTTGTCCATAACCACTGAAGAGTCCCAGAATCGCATCCTGAAATTGTGCCTCATTCCATCGATTTCTCTCCTTCAGTAACAGTGCAGCTTTAAGGTGACTAGCAGCCTCTTAATAGCTGTGGATGTCAATAATTTGTTCTCTTGAGCTTGGTGCATGCCATGCAATTGAGCACCTACAGATCTGCAATAACATACAAAAATATTGACCTTGAATTATAGTGCAAGGTCAGCTGTCTGGATGACACTAATGCCGAAGCAGCAGTGGCACTGTGCTGATATCTCGACACCACAACCGTGTTACCGAGCCTGTGGCCAGAGATTCTATAGTGGGTAGCAGATGTACTTATTGTTGGGGAAAATGCAGAATTGAGTAGGCCCTGTGAAAATTTCCTGCAAGGTGTTCTGTGGGTCCCCTGCATTGTGTGTGCTGGAGTGCTTGGATTCACTTTGTGCCTCAGCCTCATTAAGGAACTATGTTGTCACCTAAGCACAATTCCGTGAGATTTGTTCCAAGTTTATTTTGTGCATCCACTTGGAACAAAGGCAATACTGGGTGAAAGAAATCTTAAAATGACACAGAGTTTGCATATTTTTTGCAAAGCCTGATGTCTTTTTTTTAATCAGGTTTTTATTAGACAGTTTTTCCATATTTTTGATATTTTAATCATTTTTCAGAAAAATATTTGAAGGCAACTTTACTCATTGTTTAAGGTAAAATTCCTCAGAAACAAAATTTAATGTTTGAGGTAGAAAAAGGCAAGCTAGTGAGATCAGCAAGTAGCGGGCCACGTTTTGAAACCTTGACACAGCCACCTTCCAATGACCAAGGACAGCTCCTTCGCTTGTTGTGGGTCTTCTGAGAGCCAGTTTGCAGCAAGGCGACTTCAACCAACTTGCAACATGAATGGTAGGCACATTCACTGTTAGCCCATTCTACCTTGGTCTCAGATAACATAATGAGATCAATGAATGTGCATCTTCTCTTGCATTTGTTCGTTTGCCCTGCAGGCATTGCAACATAACAGCAGCCCTATTCACTTCAGCCTGCAGAGAATGCACTGCCATCTCGTGTAGAGAGTGCTTTGGATTGCCAAAAGGGGTAACCCCTTCATCTACCACTTCATGCAGTAATAGCTGGGAGCTGCATCATATGCCCACAGACTCAATGTTATGGGGAGACAATGGCCTAGTGGCATTATCACTAAACTATTAATCCACAAACTCAGCTAATGTTCTGGGGACCCGGGTTCAAATCCCACCACGGCAGATGGTGGAATTTGAATTCAATAAAAAAATGTTGAATTAAGAATCTACTGGTGACCATGAAACCATTGTCGCAAAAACCCATCTGGTTCACTAATGTCCCTTAGGGAAGGAAATCTGCTGTCCTTACCCGGTCTGGCCTACATGTGATTTTAGAGCCACAGTAATGTGGTTGACTCTCAATTGCCCTTGGGCAACTAGGGATGGGCAATAAATGCTGGCCAGCCAGCAACACCCATGTCCCATGAATGAATTTTTAAAAAATAGCTCTGGATTGAATTTTCCTTCACTTTCATCTGCCACTTCTTTCCCCCAGTGGAGTCTTTGGATAGACTGATATATTTTTAAAAATATTTTCAGCCTTACTGAAGTCTGGAAGCATATTTGCCTTCCCTATGCAGCTCAGTATAGTTTAATGATTGCACCTTAATACATTTTTCCATCAGTCCAAAGTGATGCAGCTTCCACCCATCCATCCTGCAATTGCTGCTATGCCAGTAGTGCATGTGAATTATATTTTGATGATTTAAATGATCTTGTAAATTCAGGTGAGGTCAGGTGGCTATGAGCTTGTGTGCAAATAGAAGGATCAATTTGACAATGGAATTCTCAATTAACCCCACAGATCTTAGTAAGCCAGATAATACCAAGCATGCATTTTGCTTTATTCTTATTAAGTATCTCTGAACTGCTAATATTTATTTCTAAAACTGACAGGAATGTAGCATTTTTAACATTAAAATGCAATATTTACTGAAAAGAGTAGAAGCTAAGGTTGGTGGTGGGTAGATGTTTTTCACGTGGAGATGGTTTATAGTGGCATTCTCCAAGGATCAGTTTTGGCTCCATTGCTCTTTGTAGTTTTTGTAAACGACCTAGATTCAGATATAGGTAGCAGCATTACAAAATTTACAGACGATGAACTTAAAGTTTATTTATTAGTCACAAGTAAGGCTCACATTAACACTGCAATGAAGTTACTGTGAAATTCCCCTAGTTGCCACAGTCCGGCGCCTGTTCGGGCCAATGCAGTTAACCAACACGTCTCTCAGAATGTGGGAGGAAACCGGAACACCCGGAGGAAACCCACGCAGACACGGGAAGAATGTGCAAACTCCACACAGACAGTGATCCAAGCTGAGAATTAAACCTGGGACTCTGGTGCTGTAAGGCAGCAGTGCTAACCACTGTGCTACTGTGAACTTGTAGATCACCGGTGAGGATAGGTGTCAGCTGGCAAAAAAGGGGGAAGGACGGCAGATGGAGTCTTATGCAGAGAAATGTGAAGCAAAGTACTTTGGACAGACTACTATGGAACTCGTATGGAACAGCAGTATATTATAAATGGCATAATTTTGTAGTGTGTTGATGAACAGTGAGACCTTAGTGTCCATCTATGAAAATCCTTAAATTAGACCAGAAGATCCCATTGCTGGCCATTGATGGACTGCCTCCTGCTGCCAGGGGTGGGTGGGGAGAAACATAGTCAGGGGCAGAGAATCCCATCCACCCTATGATTCCATGAAGTAACGTTTGAACACCTTCCTGTGAATGAATGCTCCAGCATGCTGCATGGAGAGGAGCAGGACATGGATGAAGTACACACAGTCTTACATTTACTGTCTAGATCCCAGGGGTAGAGGATGTTTTCAGCAGGTGAAATGGGTTCAATAAGGTCATATGAAATCTGTAGATGGAACAGGCTTGCTATGCCTTCTCCCATACAGTATTGACTTAGTTGGTAGCATCCTCTTGCTTTTGAACCACAAAGTTCTGGTTTCTAGTCTCATCCAGGACTTGAGCATATGTTCCAATGGAGTACTAAGGGAGAGTTGCACTGTTGGAGAGGCTACCCTTAGCTATAAGACCCCTTCAATGTTGATTGAAGGAGAGACGAGTATTTGCCAGTTGTCTGGCTAAGATACTGTATTTAATCAAAGTTACCAAAAACAGATTAACTAGCCATAACAGTTGCCACTACACTACAAAGTAATTCATTGTGTGAAGTGCTTTGGAATGTGTTGACATTGTTACATTTCAGACTGATTCTGGATACAATTTCATTGCACTCAAAGAGAAAAATCTGCTTCCAAAGCTGAACCCTTTCATCTCACATCAGAACCAGTTCATTGATTATATTAGAATATTTGGTCAAATTTATTTGTAAATAAAATAGGGCATTGAATTAAATAGGAATGAAGGCCAAGCACTGTAAAATATTAAATAGAATTGGAATCAGTCCACAATGTAATGGTGTAACCTTTTACAATAAGCTGCATATTCAATAGTAAATGTCATGAAACAATTCTTCATGGAGTCCTGTTGGCTAATGGCATATTTCATTGGTAAGGTGAATTGAGAAATAGAAACCAACAAGGGTGTCAATTTATCAATATATATTTTATCTAGCTACCTAGCTAAGTGTGGGTTGATCAACTTTGGATCTAAGAAGAAAAAATCTGAGTGTTTGTTAATGGTGAAAGACTAGAAACAAAAGTACAAGAGCAAGGGGATTATGTTGAACTTGTATAAGATACGGGTTTGGCCTCAGCTGGAGTATTATGTCCAATTTGGGGTGCAGCGTTTTAGGAAAGATATGAAGGCAGTCCGAGAGAATACGTCCATAAGAATGGTTCCAGGGATGAAGAATTTCAGTTGTAAAGGTAGATTGGAGAAGTTGGGACTGTTTTACTAGAAGAAATGAAGGCTGAGAGGAGATTTGATGGAGGTAAACAACATCATGAGCGTTTTGGACAGAGTAACTCGGGAGAAACTGTTCCCACTTGTGGAAGTATTGAGAATGAGAGGGCACGGATTTAAGGTTATTTGCAAAAGAAGCAAAAGTGACCTGAGGAAAAGCTCTTTCACACAAAGGGTGAAATTTACCATATTTTGGCAAGGTGTGAACTTGGATGGGAAAAGCAGAGTGTAGTCCACCAGATGGCTATTCCCGGCACATTTCAAACAGTTGGCTGAAAAATAACCAGGAGGTAGGTCCCACAATATCACAATGATGGGGCAGGCTCATCCTGTTAGAAACAGTGGCTCTCAAACATTCAGGGCACCCTTTCTGATCAAAACAATTAATATAAAAAAGCAGCCCCACCCCGAAACCCCCCGTGGACCTCTCCAATGAAGGCGCATTGACATTGCCCTTGGGCACTGCCAGGGGTACTGCATGGGCAGGACCCTCTCTCTCCCCATCACCCCCTCTCGGGGCTGTACTTACTTGTGCACTCCTGGTGGGGAACGTTCTCCAGGACCCAGTTTTATAAAACCTGTTGTAAACCCAGTGACATGATATCACATCAGCTGCAGCGGGGGTTAGGAAATACCTACGTGGGGGGAATGATACACTGGCGAGGTCCACTAAGTGTATGTTAATATTCTGGACGTTTTATGGCAGGAACTCCATCACATCATTTGCGGGTTGGGGACAGTAGAGTGGAGAAATCCTGCCCACATGGAAGCCATTTTGGGACTCCCCCTCGATTCTCTGCCCCGCTGCCATTCCCACCCACCGAAAACAGGGGTGGAAAATCCCCCCCCCCCCCTCAATTGAGTGGTTAAGGTTTGGAGTACACTGCTCGAGGGTATGGTGGAGGTAGATTCAATCGAGGTATTCAAGAGGGAATGAGACTATTATTTGAAAATGAACAATGTGCAGGGTTATGGGGAGAGGTGGGAAAATGGTCCTAAGTAAACTGCTTATTTGAAGAAGTGGCGCAGACACGATGGGCTGAATGGTCTCCTTCTGCACTGTAAAAGTTACGGTGGGCGGCACGGTAGCACAGTGGTTAGCACTGCTGCTTCACAGCTCCAGGGACCTGGATTCGATTCCCGGCTTGGGTCACTGTCTGTGTGGAGTTTGCACATTCTCCTCGTGTCTGCGTGGGTTTCCTCCGGGTGCTCCGGTTTCCTCCCACAGTCCAAAGATGTGCGGGTTAGGTTGATTGGCCATGCTAAAAATTGCCCTTAATGTCCTGAGATGTGTAGGTTAGAGGGATTAGTGGGTAAATATGTAGGGATATGGGGGTAGGGCCTGGGTGGGATTGTGGTCGGTGCAGACTCGATGGGCCGAATGGCCTCTTTCTGTACTGTAGGGATTCTATGATTCTATGAAAAGTTCAATGATTTTCCATGTGCACAAGTCACTAAAATCTAGTGCATAGGTACAAAAAGTAATCAAAATATCTAATGGAATATTGGTCTTTATCTCATGGAGGTTGGAATATCAGAGTGAAGAAGTGATGTACACAGCCTTAGTCAGACCCTGTCTGGAATAAAGCATTCAGTTTTGGGTATTGAACCTTAGCAAAGATATTTTAACCTTGGAAAGAGCATAGTGCAGGTTCACCAGAATGATACCAAGGCTTAAAGTGTTAAAATATGAGGAGAGCTTTCATAAACCTGGCTTCCATTTCTTTGAGCTTAGTATGTTGAAGAATAATCTAATAAATATCATTAAAATTGTAAAGAAATTTATTAGGATAGATCAAAGAAATTATTTCCCCTGATTGGGAATCCAAAACAAAAGGGCATAATCTTAAAATTAGAGCTGTGCCGATTTGGAGTTAAATCATGAAGCACTTTGAGGTAAGGAAGCATGTTAAGGGATATGGAATAAAGGCAGGTATACTGAGATATATATTAGCCATGATCTAACCAAAGGTAGAACAGGTTTGAGGGGCTAAATGGCCTATTTCTTTCACTCCGTCTATGCTTCTAGATGATTCTGTCAAAGAAAGAATGTTGTTTCACCCTATGACAGCGCTGCCAATCCCAAATTTCACAGTGGCTATTTCTAATTGCCCTTGAACGGAGTGGCTTCATCCCAGAGGGCAGTTAAGAGTCAGCCACGTTGCTATGTGCCTCATGGGTGTTCAATATGGCACCAGAGCGAGGTGATCTCTTGCGAGCTGTCCCCGGCGTACCCTCAAATTCTCTCTTTTACTCTTGTTCTATGCTCTTAAAACTGAACTCTAACTCTCCTTTCCTTCTCCCCTATGAACGGTATGTTTTGTATGTATAGCGTGCAAGAAACAATACTTTTCGCTGTATCCCAATACATGTGACAATAATAAATCAAATCAAAAGACCAAGTAAGGATGGCAGATTTTCTGAGTGAAATTGTTTAAATAACAATTAATGATAATTTCATGGCTACTGTTATTAGCTTTTGATTCCAAATCATTAGGTACTGAATTTAAATCCCAGTTGCTATGGAAACCAGGTCCCCAGATCATTAGCCTAGGTTTCTCGATTGCTAGTCCTGTGACATTACCACTCTGCCACCTTCTCCCCACTATAGGTTAAGAATTATGGAGCACAAAACTATCTGTTTCTAGACAGTGCTTCCCAATCACTCCGATTTCTCAAACCACATGAATTCATATTTCAAACAAATCCTAACATCCAACAAAATATTTTAACTTAATTGATTTGCAGCACAAAGTGTCTCCGTACTAGTTCCAGTCTGTTAGGATGAGCCAACTGTCTTGAAATCAGAAAGAATAAAGAAGTTTGTTCATTAAAGAAGAAATAGCAGGCCATCTGGATAAGAATGGTTCGATTAAGCAGACGCAGCATGGATTCATGAGGGGAAAGCCGTGCTTGACGAACTTGTTGGATTTTTATGAAGATGTGACTAGTGCGGTTGACGGAGGGGAACCGGTGGATGCGGTGTTTTTGGATTTCCAAAAGGCGTTTGATAAGGTGCCTCACAAAAGGTTGCTGAAGAAGATTGGGGGTCACGGAGTTGGGGGTAGGGTGTTAGCGTGGATTGGGGATTGGCTATCCGACAGGAAGCAGAGAGTCAGAAGAAATGGGTGCTTTTCTGGTTGGCAGATGGTAACTAGTGGCGTGCCGCAGGGATCGGTACTGGGGCCTCAACTATTTACCATTTATATAGACGATCTGGAGGAGGGGACTGAGTGTCGGGTAACAAAGTTTGCAGACGACACAAAGATAAGTGGAAAAGTGAATCGTGTGGCGGGCGTAGAAGGTCTGCAGAGAGATTTGGACAGGCTGAGTAAGTGGGCGAGGATCTGGCAGATGGAGTATAATGTTAACAAATGCGAGGTTATTCACTTTGGAAGAAATAATAGCAAATTGGATTATTATCTAAATGGAAAGAAATTACAACATGCTGCTGTGCAGAGGGACCTGGGGGTCCTTGCGCATGAGACGCAAAAACCCAGTCTGCAGGTGCAACAGGTGATCAAGAAGGCAAATGGGATGTTGGCCTATGTCGCAAGGGGGATAGAATATAAAAGCAGAGATGTCTTGCTGCATCTGTACAGGGCATTGGTGAGGCCGCAGCTGGAATACTGTGTGCAGTATTGGTCCCCTTATTTGCAGAAGGATATATTGGCCTTGGAGGGAGTGCAGAGAAGGTTCACCAGGTTGATACCAGAGATGAGGGGTGTTGATTATGAGGAGAGACTGAGCAGATTGGGTTTGTATTCGTTGGAATTTAGAAGGCTGAGGGGGATCTTATAGAGACCTATAAGATAATGAAGGGGCTGGATAGGGTAGAGGTGGAGAAATTCTTTCCACTTCGAAAGGAAACTAGAACTAGAGGGCACAGCCTCAAAATAAAGGGGAGTCAGTTTAGGACAGAGTTGAGGAGGAACTTCTTCTCTCAGAGGGTGGTGAATCTCTGGAATTCTCTGCCCACTGAAGTGGTGGAGGCTACCTCGTTGAATATGTTTAAATCACGGATAGATGGATTCCTGATCGGTAAGGGAATTAGGGGTTATAGGGATCAGGCGGGTAAGTGGAACTGATCCACTTCAGATCAGCCATGATCTTATTGAATGGCGGGGCAGGCTCGAGGGGCTAGATGGCCTACTCCTGCTCCTATTTCTTATGTTGTTATGTTCTTATGTTCCGTTTTGCATCTTTAAAATGATTTTTTTCAAACTTCAGTGAAGGTCTGGAACAATGGCAATTACCTTGTTGCAGTTGTGCATTTGTGAGATTCACTGCTTCAAAGGTGCACCTGCAAGTTTGAAACAATTGCAACCAGCCTGTGTGAAAAAGGATGCAAGGAATACTTTCAATATTATCTTCTGTGCTATGATAATTTATGATAACTTTACCCAATTTATTCTTTAGTAGTTAATCTTCCCATTAGTAACATAGTTGTAAAATGTTTGGGATCTCTGTGATTGTCAAGCCATTTTTCTTTTTTTTAAATCTAATGTTTCTTTAATTATCTATGGTTCCCTTTTGTATGAATCTCAATAACTGTAAATTTTGTCTGCTTGAATCTTTTAAAGTATCTAGTGCTATTCATGCACATTTTATGTTTCTCGTTTTTAAATAAAATATATCCTCTTCCCCCATCTTGTATAATAAGCTTAACAACAAATCCATTGCTCTATTTTTATGTAAGGATTCCTGATATAATTGCACGGTCTCGTCTCAGAGCCCCAAAGTCAGCAGTTTTGAAGTTTTATGCCACTATGTTGTTTGTCTTGATGCCAGTTTTGCTAGTAATATCCAGCCGAACATTACAATGATCAGTAGATTCCTAATCTCTCTCAGCCTCTATTCTAGCAGCTTACCATCAAATGTCGTACGAGGAAAAAGCCCCTCACCACCTCAGTGCATTTGTGTTTTGGCCTCTCCCTTTCGATCTTTGGGATTTGAAACCCCTCAGTGATTAGCACCTCACAATTCCCTTACCAGCCCAAGAGTTTCCCACCCTTTTGTTTACCTTACGTTGGCATTCTTTTTTAGCAATAACAAATTCATTTTTTTATCCTTTTCAGTGCTTTATGACTTTCAAGTTGTTTCAACCTTATCCCTCCTATTGTTATAACCCCATTTTCTGTATTGTTCCTCATCAATGAAGCAACTGCTCCGCCTCTCATTGTAGATTAATCCTAGTATCTCAGTTTCAGCTGTTAGCTAACCTGCACCACCAACCATCTCTTGAGATACCAATAGTATTAATATTCACATAATTTCTAAATCCTATTCCTACATTTGTATGCATTTCAAAACATTTATTTGCCCATTTATTTTCCTGCCATTAAGTTCCTTTATTGTTGTCTGTTTTGTTTATTCTTCCTTCATTGGTCTAATTAAATGTCAGAGTGGCAGGCTTTTATTTGAGAGGGTGACCCATACCCTGACTGCAGCTTGGAAAACTCGTTGCAGCCCTGCTTAAACTGCTTCAGTGAACTGAAAGTTGGTATCGTGCAAGTGTTCCAGGCTCAGGAGACAGGAGCAGGAGGGAATAAAGCTCGGTAATCTACCTCAGTGCAAGTTTGGGACCATTATCACTCAAGGCTGACTCATCAAGGGATATGCTTATGAAGATGAAAGTTAACACCTGTGACAGGAAATATTTCCTTTCACATAAAAAACACAGGCCTTGTTGTTCAACCATTATTTCAGTGTTGAGTGATGTTGAACTCAGTGACATAGGAATCACTTGTTCTCATTTGCCCACAAATATCGGAAAGGTTGTTGTACTTGTAACATTTGTATATTGTTGGACTGTTAGAGAAGTGTATTGCAGACTGGTCCTGTTTTCATTGTTTCAGGGATTTATTTTGTTAGTTTCTTTACTGCTTGAATGCTTCAGGGTATTATCTTAGTTGTCAAACAAAGCTAAATTAAGCTATAATCATTGGTCTTGCAGTATTAGTGCTGTTCAGAGATGACATCTGATGGTGAGAGAAGCATGAGGGGGCGAGTAGGAAGCATTGCCGTTCCTACTGGGCCACAAGATGTAACCCCAACGTTGTATTTGCCTTGCTGCAGCTGATGGGAAATCCGGCAGCTGCAGATGGACCTGCAAAGCAGGTCAACTCCCAGGATTTCATCATCATCGACATTTGAAAATGCCAAATTTGTCTCCTGGATTCCCGCCTCTTGCCTTGAAGAAGAAAAAGCCAGAGACTGGCAGATTGGAGCCAGCTTCCCAACACATTTCAATTTTGTGGTCAATTAATGCCCCACTCACGCCCCTTCAAAATCTCTGATGTGTAATACCAAGGGCTGGATTTTCCATCAGGGCTTGGGGACTTGAAATCAGAACTAGTTCTGGGTCTTGACCCAGCATGGCATGCTTTAGGCACATGCAATGGGAACTTTCTAAAATGCAGCCAATCAAAAGTCAGTGAGTGGACTCCGCATCCAATTAATCATGGATGGTGGGTGGGCTCCTGACACAGGAGGGCCAATAGGAGGCCATCCAGGCACAGTGGTTAGCACTGCTGCCTCACAACTCCAGGGACCTGGGTTCGATTTTGGCCTCGGGTGACTGAGTGGAGTTTGCATGTTCTCCCTGTGTCTGCGTGGGTTTCCTCCGGGTGCTCCGATTTCCTCCCACAGTCCAAAGATCTGCGGTTTAGGTTGATTGGCCATGCTAAATTGCCCCATGGTGTCAGGGGAGATTAGCAAGGTAAATACGTGGGGTTACGGGGAAAGGGCCTGGGTGGGATTGTTGTCGGTGTGGACCCGATGGCCCAAATGGCCTCCTTCTGCCCTGTAGGGATTCTTTGATACTGATTTCAGCAGCCCCACCAGCTGAGGTGGGAGCTGCCTATCTGAAAATGGAGGGGGAGAGATGCTCGGTAAGTTTAAATGCCGCAACTGCCTGCAACCACTCCATGGATGACCAGTGGCGTAATGATAGCCCAGCAGCTGCTATGGGTTTGGCTGGTGCCTCTCACATGATCTATCACCCCCTCCCCGCCCCACTTCCTGTCCTGAGCCCAACACATCTGCCTGGGCATGGGCTGCCCACATTGCCGACTGAAAATTCCAGTTGTCATGGGAACATAATTATCATTAATTGTCCTCAATTAGCTGCCTGCTGGGCAGTGGCAAGCAGCCAGTTCGACCATGGGCTGTGCTCAGTGGAAAAGGTTTCCTGGGTCAGGATTGTAGGCAGTGAACCAGTAAGGAGGCTGGTGGCATGAGTTTGGTCCCCATTTGTCTCTGACCCAGAGCCCTACACTAATTCAGCAGGCTGTCCCATTCATGGCATATGTAAAACCTCTGGATCTGTTTGTGGAAATGGCCTGTGCACTGTTTACAAGAAGATTATCAAGTAGTTACACACTTTAGACTTGGGAAAGAAGGGGGAGATGAGATGAAAAGTTTTGATTTGAAGACAGTGAAGTTGCTGATCGTTTTACTTGTAAGAGCTGCCAGTCAGTCAGGGAGAAATGTCAGTCTTCTCTCGGAAGATCCAGCTACATCAATTCTCTCAGGAGATTGAGTAAGGGAGAAAATTTGTAAATTGCAGGTAGCCTTTTTAGCGATGGTATTTTCTTATTTTTATTTTTCACAAAGGTAGGTAAAATCACTATTTCTATTCTTTCCATCTCTAGAGCCATGCAGTAATTACTATCAAAATAATAAACTGTAAACCAGCGCTAAGGTTTTCAAACTCTCTGCACTAAAATAATAATCATTTTGTGTGTCATGAAACCTGAAGTTTGAGTTATAATCTCTTTTCCACCTATTTCTCCCTATCTTTTAGGTCCATAACTCGTGCGTACTACAGGAATTCAGTGGGAGGACTGCTCTTGTTCGATATAACCAACCGGAGGTCCTTCCAGAATGTGCACGAGTGGTTGGAAGAGGCCAAAGTTCACGTGCAGCCATTCCAGATCGTTTTTGTGCTGGTTGGCCATAAATGTGACCTGGCAACCCAGCGACAAGTGTCAAAGGAGGAGGCGGAAAAGCTTGCAGCTGCTTACCGGATGAAATATATTGAGACGTCTGCAAGAGATTCCATCAACGTTGAACAGGCCTTTACCGATCTGACAAGGGATATTTACGAACTTGTCAGAAGGGGTGACATTGTGATGCAAGAGGGATGGGAAGGAGTGAAGAGTGGCTTTGTTCCAAATGTGGTCCACTCATCAGAGGAAGCTGTCAAATCAGGCAGGAGATGCCTTTGCTAATTTGAGTGGAAACATTTAAACTTGAAGTTTCCTCGCACGTAGAGACTGTACCAAATAAATACTGTCGGCCTTTTTAAGTTTGTATCACAAATGATTCACTATTTCCACAATATGGACATTTGATCTGTCTTTTTGCTGTTAATGGGTCCTGATGTATTAACCTTAATTAGCCAGCAGCTGGTAGTGGAGAGTTTCCACCTCCTGTTTGAACCTTTGAGATGGGGACATTTATTTTTGAAAGTTGCTTTAAAAACACATCTTGGACACTAACTGGGTTTATAGTCATCATTGATTTTGTTTTACTGCAATTGAGGCAGTAGAATAACCTGAACTGCTACTTTAATTCAGTCTGCATGTCCTCATTGCTTGGTACAGTGCAGGTGAGGATCTTCACTGTAACCTGCCCACTCTTCATTCCTGGGTACAGTAAAGTCAATTGCCCAGGACATAATTTAAATTGGGTCCACTAATAAAATACGTACATAAATATAAATAGGTATTTTTCTGCCTAACATCTATTTTTTAAAAATAATTTACCTGACTCAAACCAGGAGACGTCACTCTTGGGGTATTGTTTTATTAAGGTTATTCCCAAGTTTTTCCTGTCTTTCCTGGAAATAACAGCTGCTTGCTGTGACACAATGCAGCTCTCTGACACATTGGCAAAGATACTTAGAATGTTTGAATTAATCCACTAAGTATCACCAATTTATTGGACTGTAGTGTTTGGCCAATGTGCACTCTTCAGCGAGAGCCATTGATGTCAATCAGAACGGGAACCCTGAATGATTTTGTTTTCTTTTTGAAGTCAATGATAACATCCCAAATTCTGTTGACTCAGTGGGGGCCCCAGACTGGGTCCTTCACGATTAATGTGACTCCTGTGACATATTGGCTGGTGCAATCAATGACAGTCTCACTGGGAAAGTTCTTGATAATTTGGTCATATGAGACAGAAAGTATGGGAGGAAAATCAAAACTTAAGCTAAACAATAACATTTACTGAAAATAAATAGTGAACATTTTGAAATTACAGAATTAAGAAGGCCTTCACTAGCCTCCCATGTGTAGTGACTGTACAAACAGATAAAGATATTTGTAAATCAGTAAACCGACTATATGCTGTGTATGATAGATCAGTGCTATTGAATGAATCATTACTTTGCTGAATAAATGGTGAATCCATACAGTCCTTAACCCTGATGAGTGAACAAGAACTCCATTCAAGTACATGAGTGACCCTTAGCTCATAAATAAACAGAAACTCTGTACAGTTGGAATCATTAACTATTGCCTTGCTGAATAAAAGGGGCTCAGTGCAGTAAAAAGATATCATTTTTATCCTGCTGAATATTGAGCAGTTGAGTACAGTTTCATAGTGAGTAGATCTCATCCTGTCAAATAGACAGGAACTTTAGAGTTAAATAGTGAAAATCTCTTACCAAGCCAAGTAAGCAATAACTCCATACAGTCACACAGCAAATAACTTTCACTAGCTATGTAAACAATAACTCCACCCAGCAAGTAACTGCAGAACAAAGATCTCTGTAGTTATGTGAGTTATTCTTACCCTGTTGAATGCGTAATTCCAGATTAATTCCTGACATACTCCTACTTATCAGACTGAAGTGCAGTAATAGCAAAACCATTTGAACCAGATGCTAATTCTTAATCGGTTGAATAAACTGGAAGTGTATGTGAGTTTGCAGCAAGGGCTTTGATCATTAATCTCACCAGTTTTCTGAGAACTGATATTAGTAGAAACCAGCATTGCTGAAGAGTGGGATATTTTGCCGAAACCTTTTGTCTTGCGCTTTTCTGGACAAATGTAAGAATGCCAAACTTCAAATGATCACAATTTATAGTACAGGAGAAAAAGGGTACTGATTGTTTGGTATGTTGATTCTGAATGGCCGAGGTGTTGCCATGGAGAAATCAATGAGGAAGTATAGGTGACCCATGCTTCTGGCTAATTCAAAAAAGGCACAAGGCTTGAATATGTTTCTTTTGTTTGTAGAGGTTGGGTCTCTGCATATGAATGGATGTCACTTCTAGCAGGGATAAATGAGCCACATTATAAGCTTGATTATCTTAAATAGGTTAGTTTCATTATTAGCACACTTAGGATTGTTCAGAAAGTGCTGCTCCATCACGGAATTCCATCTAACAGCAGATGTTTTGTTTTGGGTTTTGCAAGCGTGAGCTGGTTGATTACCATCTGTATTCTGCCTATTACCAACAGCTGGAGGAACATGTTGTTTGATTCAGTCAGACAATCATTGGGACATCTGGCCTACGTACCTGGCATCACACCGATTCTAAATTCATACACAACATTACTTAATTATTTGTTAGGCAGAATGTTATTTTGGCCAGACAGCAGCAATCAATTGGTGGAAATCGCCACTTACGTCGCAGCTGCGTTGTAGCAGTATGAAATGATTCATTTAAACTGTTGTTCAAATGTTTTGACATATTTTGCCTTTCCAGACTGGGCACTTTTCAGGTCTGTGAGTTTGCACGATACACAGCGAACAATGATCTAATCAGGATAGCCATTGTCCTGCAGGATAGCCTTGGTGCACTCTATTTCTGAGTCGAGTTTGCAAGGTGAGCAAATGGCAAGGGCCCTATTTGCATGTTTTCTGCATGGCATCACATCAGCCACTCAGAGCCAACTTGCCAATCAACCAGCACCTTTTTCTCTTGTACTACAAATTGTCGTGATTGTTTGAAATTAGGCATTCTTGCATTTGTCCTGACAAGTACAAGACAAAAAACTTCAGCAATATGTTTCTTTTCAGCAATATTCAAGTTTTGTACTATCAAATGACTTTTAGTAGAAACCAGTTCAGCCATTGAGATATTTCAAAAATAAGTAGTTGTTAACATTTCACATGATTCAGGATTGCTATCAAAGATGATCTCCAGCATGAAATATCCCTTCATTCATCTGACACGATTAGAGTTTATTGGATCTGATTTTCTTGAAAATGTAAATCAACAAACAAGTGAATGTTTCATGCATTTGATCCTGTCTGACTCTTTGTAAAAAATCTTACAATGCAAAACATGACATAGTTTTGGAAAACTAAAGCATCCCATTGAAACTGACCTGAGTGGAACGGAGACTGAAAACTGGCTAAACTGCCCAACTGTTCTCTTCAAATCAAAAATGCATCACAGTCAAGTACAGGTAAAGTGTCTCAAAACCAGCAACCTTGGGACCAGGTCTTTGCTGGCTTTTGGATCTTGACCGTTTTCAGTTTGAGGGCTTCAGGTCAGGAGAACATCGGGTCATGGGAAGAAACAGGTGTGCAAATCCAATAACTAGTCGGCGTCAATGCATCACCCAGCCCAACAAGCTGGTAGGTTATTTTACTCATCTAATAAAAATAAATAATTAAACATTCATGCATGGCAACCTAAAAATAGTCCCATTTGCGGACATCACTGGTTTTTGGGTAGCTGATTCGAGACACTGTACATGTTTAGCTACATAAGGATTTGTGTTTAATTACCTCTGATTTGTCCATTATACATTTTTGGTATGGCCATATTTGGGGAGGAGTGAAGTAACGGTGATAATTTTGACTTTGGATGATGGTTGAAACAGCTGCTATCAGATCAGCTGCTTAATATGCATCTTCCAATTTTTATTTCCATTGTAGTTGATCAG
Organism: Mustelus asterias; assembly: GCF_964213995.1. NCBI lineage: Eukaryota > Metazoa > Chordata > Chondrichthyes > Carcharhiniformes > Triakidae > Mustelus > Mustelus asterias. Next base: position 95,999,073 of record NC_135804.1, read on the forward strand.
GAGAGATGTACAATAGGCAGCTGATTCAAGATTTACTATTATTCCTATCTCCAAATGTGAGAATTAGATCCAATATGTATGATATCAGATGCTGCACGTGTGGCAGGATCATAAAAGCCATTGCAAATGAGGGAGGTCTAGTTTATCCACCCAGTAAGGGAAATATGCTTTATATAACACTTTATCACATTCTCTGGACATCCCAAAACACTTCAATAACTTGTCTATTCTGTTTAACTATAGGCATTGACATGTTGGTAAATGTGGCAACCAATTTGTGCACAGAAAAATCCCACAATTAGCAAATGTACTCTGTTTTTAATGAAAGGACCAATGTTGACTGGAACATGAGGAATACTTCCTACTTCCCTCTGAAAGGTGGTGATATTTTATGAGCATACACTATCAATAAGAGCAGACAGAACATTGAGGGAATAGCTCAGAAAGATGGTGCATCCAATTAAACAGCACAGCCCTGAAGACAGCATAGATAGCTCAAGTTTGTAATAGAGCTTGAACATATCTTCTGATCTAGAGGTGTGAGTTCATCCTCTGAACCAACTTGACAACAGATTTCAACAATCAGCTGGATCTTGTGGTTTTACTTTCACTTTGCTACCTAAAAGATCATTCCAAACGTTAGTCATTCTCTGCATTCATATATTCTTCCAAGCACCAGTCTTTAATTGGTCTTTTACTATTGATATTTTATGTCCCCTTGTTCAAGTACCTTGGTTGAAACAAATTGTAGATCCTGGTACTCTGGATTTATCATGGGTATAATGTTTAATATTGTACGTGCCTCTATATAATTGGTAATGTAAAATCCAAACATGATGTGTTTCTTCTGTCCATGCCTCCTAGAGTAATAGAACATAGAACATAGAACATTACAGCGCAGAACAGGCCCTTCGGCCCACGATGTTGCACCGACCAGTTAAAAAAAAAACTGTGACCCTCCAACCTAAACCAATTTCTTTTCGTCCATGAACCTATCTACGGATCTCTTAAACGCCCCCAAACTAGGCGCATTTACTACTGATGCTGGCAGGGCATTCCAATCCCTTACCACCCTCTGGGTAAAGAACCTACCCCTGACATCGGTTCTATAACTACCCCCCCTCAATTTAAAGCCATGCCCCCTCGTGCTGGATTTCTCCATCAGAGGAAAAAGGCTATCACTATCCACCCTATCTAAACCTCTAATCATCTTATATGTTTCAATAAGATCCCCTCTTAGCCGCCGCCTTTCCAGCGAAAACAATCCCAAATCCCTCAGCCTCTCCTCATAGGATCTCCCCTCCATACCAGGCAACATCCTGGTAAACCTCCTCTGCACCCTCTCCAAAGCCTCCACATCCTTCCTGTAATGTGGGGACCAGAACTGCACACAGTACTCCAAGTGCGGCCGCACCAGAGTTGTGTACAGTTGCAACATAACGCTACGACTCCTAAATTCAATCCCCCTACCAATAAACGCCAAGACACCATATGCCTTCTTAACAACCTTATCTACTTGATTCCCAACTTTCAGGGATCTATGCACACATACACCTAGATCCCTCTGCTCCTCCACACTATTCAAAGTCCTCCCGTTAGCCCTATACTCAACACATCTGTTATTCCTACCAAAGTGAATTACCTCACACTTCTCCGCATTAAACTCCATCCGCCACCTCTCGGCCCAACTTTGCAACCTGTCTAAGTCTTCCTGCAAACTACGACACCCTTCCTCACTGTCTACCACACCACCGACTTTGGTGTCATCAGCAAATTTGCTAATCCACCCAACTATACCCTCATCCAGATCATTAATAAATATTACAAACAGCAGTGGCCCCAAAACAGATCCCTAATGACAGAGGGTTAGCTGATGATTATCTGAAGCCCAAAATAAGCTAATATGGGACAAGTGGTCTTAGATTTTAAAGTTTAGTGCTTTATTTTATTGAAGAAGGAAGTTGAAGGTCCATGTTCCAATTAACCAACAAGGCAGAAAAGAGCAGAAGATAAGAAATAGATCAGTCAGGAAGTTGTTAGTCTGGGTATTAAAGCAATTGTGGACCAAAGGAAAACTGATGATGGTAAATTGAAAGTTCCAGTGTCTTCAGGACCTGGCAAAGGTAAACATTCACTTTTTCATTATATACCTCTTTAGTAAGTTCATAAGATACTGGAGCAGAATTAGGCCATTTGGCCCATCGATTCCGCTCTGCCATTCGCATTTTCCTGCCTTCTCCCCATAACCCTTCAACCCATAACCAATTAAAAATCTGTCTAACTCCTCAAATTTACTCACTGTCTCAGCATCCACTGCACCTTTGGGGTAGTGAATTCCACAGATTCACAACCCTTTGGGAGAAATAGTTTCTCCTCAACTCTGTTTTACATTTGCTACCCCTTATCCTAAAACTATGACCTCTCGTCCTAGAATGCCCCACCAGCGGAAGCATCCACTCCACGTCTACTTTATCCATACATTTTATCATCTTGTATACCTCAATTTGATCGTCCCTCATTCTTCTAAATTCCAGGGAGTATAGGCTTAAACTGTTCAATCTCTCTTCATACAACAAACCCGTCAAGTCTGAAATCAATCTAGTGAACCTCCTCTGAACTACATCTTTCCTCAAATAAGGGGACCAAAACTGTGCACAATACAAGTAAGTGGCAAAGCAGGCTGATTGAAGGCAGTGTACATCAAGGAGATTTTCTTGGAATTAGACATTTTGAGCAGACAAATTGACAAGTAATTTTTCATTGCAGCTCCTGATGCTGATGAGTCAGGTGCTAGAACAGTTGTGTCTGCACACTCAGTTCGCATGGTGTCTGCCGATGCATGCATGGTTTCTCCCATTGCTGATTGATGTCACTGATGTGTACCTGTCAGCTTTATGCTGCTGCTGGCCTGTGCTCACCATCAGCCAGAGACATATCCAGCTCTCCTCGAGCATTCGCTGGGAAATTCACTTCTTTGCACCTCATAGCAGATCTGAAGCACCATTGCACTATGCTGAATATGAAAATACACTGAAGAGCTTGGATCAGTGTCCAGTTAATGCAATGCAAATATACAGTTATTATTGCTTCTTCCCATGCTGGTTTAGGTAGACTGGCCACCTAGAGGCTCAGTGAAACCTGAAATCATTCATCGTTGAAAGAGGGTGCAACAAATAAAATGATGTTCCAGCAAAATAAAGCTCATTGCAATTGATGCTGTAAGATTTCCATTTTTAATGTATCAGTTAAAATTGTATGCCGTTTTCATCACTTGGGTACCAGTCCTGTTATGGAGACTTCCTTTGAACAAGTTTTTAGAGTTTCAAGCTGCAGTTTGTCACTGGAATTGCTGTCAATGCAAATACATGTTCTACTAGTGCACTGTCTGCAGTTGTGCTGTCACCAAACACAGCAACAATGGGTGGAACTTTACAACCCCTCCAACTAGTGGGATTTTCTGATCCTGCCAAAGTCAATGGGCTTTTGAATGGCTCATATCATTTTCCAGCCCCACCCCCATCACGATGGAGCTGTAAAATTCCACCAAATGTTTTTGATGTGTGTGTGGTGGGTGTTGAGGGACCAGTATCTGATGTTTATTCTTTTCAGAAATAAAAAAATAGTTCATGATTCCAGTCTGGAATGAGTATATCAATTGTAAAATTAAAAAGTAGCTGCATTCTGGAAAGATATCATTATTCTACCTCATACCAGTGCTGTAATGAAAGATGTATAGTACGTTTACAAATGGGGTAATGCAAGTAGGATTGTGTGCAACTCAATCCGTCAGGGGTATAATAATCACCTTCCCTATTACTTAATTAACACTCAATTGCATAATTTGTGAAAGAAATCACTCAAGTGATTGATGAAAATACTAAATTCTTTGTAAAAGCCCCAAAAACCTATTACTTGATTGCTTGTTTTCACTTAGCTTTTCCCACCATTAAACTGGCTGTTTTTAAGGTTTAGTCAATGAAACAATTGAGGAGATTTTGACCTAATTCAGAAATTGGTTGCAGGACCAACTCTAGGTAACAACATGTCTTTATGATTAGTACTTCTGTACAGTAGTTGCTGTATTTAAGTATACAAATATTTGAGTAAATCAATGGGGAGAGCAGAACAAATGGAGAGATTAATTAATGGTCAGATTCACCGTTTACAAATACATATGAATTAAACATAATAAATTCTATATATATTAGGACAGCTGGAACCCATGTTATCTTAAATGCAAAAGTCCAAAGATAGTATAAGTAGCCAGAGCAAAAGCAATTCCAATATGTGGCATGGTATTATTCACTTATGCTCAAAATTACTGATGTGGAGAAAAAGCTAGAGATATTCCATAGGGAATTATAGGATTTAGATTCTTCAAAAAGAGTTCCAGGAGTTGCATAGTAGCATTACATAGTATTTACAGCACAGATACAGAAACAGGCCATTTGGCCCAATAGATCTATGCTAATAGTTATATTCCACATGAGCTTCCTTCTAACCTGCTAGTTAGGGAGTAGATTAATAAATAGTAACCTCTGTACCATACTCAAATTAATATAGGGAACAGCATAGCTAGAGAAGTTGCAGTTTACTGTAATGGTACCAGGAATAAAGGAGTTTAGTCATTGGAGGAGGTTGGGACTCTGCTCCTTCGAGTAAATTAGGGGACGCTGATGAAAGGTAATTGACCTAAAATATGAACTCTGTTTCGCTCTTCACAAATGCTGCCTGATGTGCTGAGTATTTCTGGTATTTTCAGTTTTAATTTCAGATTTTCAATATCAGCAGTATTTTGCTTTTGTAAATAAGGAGAATCTGTTTGCAGTGTTAGAAGAGTCCGTGGGCTAAGGTGATTGGTGAAGGAGCCAGAGAGACATATGGAAATATTTTTATCTATTAAATTAGTGAGTGGATAGAATGGCGATTACTGGTTTCGTAATCCAGATGCCTGGACTAATGATCTGAGACATGAATTCAAATGGCTACATGGAATTTCCATTGAATTAATTAAATTGTTAATTTTAGTGACGATAATCACATAACTATTGGATTGTTGTAAGACCCATCTGATTTACTTTAGAGAAAAAAATCTGCCAACCTTTGTTGGTCTACCCCATACATGACTCCAGATCCACAGCAATATAATTGTATTCAAGAAGGCAATAAATGCTGCTCCTGCCTGCATCCCATGAATGAATAATAAAAAAATGATAGGGTGGTGGTATTCAATAACAACTTTTGAAGAGAATTTGATAAATATTGGAAGGGGGTTAAAAGTACAGGGCCAAGGAAAAAGAGCAGGGGGAATGGGCCTAATTAGACCAGGCTTCCAAAGAAGCAGTGCGGGCATGGTGGTTGAATGTCCTCCTGTGCTAAATCATTCAATTATTGTGGTGTAGGAGGAAAGGTCTCTGATCCCTGTGGCATCAGGACTGAATTTGGACAGAAAAGTAGTGACATGATGTTCTACAACTGAACAGAACTGGAAGCAATAATTGAGGCTGTTAACTCGAGCAGTGGGGATGCATTGTGGCGTATTAATATTTTGAAACTGGAGTCATTGTTTAAACTAGAAAATAATCACAAAATTACAGTACCTGAACTGTAGCTTGGTGATAGATAATTTAAAAAATGGGAAATACTTAGCAGATCAGGCATCATTTGGCAAGAGAGAAACTTTTCAGGTCATTGACATTTCCTCGGAATTGGAAGATGTCAGAGAATACACAGAACTGATAGCAAGCTCACCCTAGAGCGCTGTCTTTGGGAATGTGACCATCATACATTCAGCACACATGAGCCAAGCAATCGAGTTGAAGATGCAGCAAAGTATTTTTGCATCCTGGAAATTAGTTAAATGCAAGGAATGTTTCATTCCAGGGGGTTTGATGTGTTAGTCTTTGTCTATTTTTAAACTGGTCAGAAACTTCCAAAACTACCATCATAGGGTCAGTGGTAGCCATTTAATCAGTCCAGTCATTTATCCTATTTTTTTCTTTCATGCCTTCTGATCATGACAGTGTCCATGCATTTTTGGATAACATAGCAGAGGAGTAGCAAGCAGATGGGAAATAACAGGGAGTTAAGGCTAAATCTTTGGGAGACACTAAAGGTAATGGTGCAGGAGTAGCAAGAGGAACCATTACAAGTTACAATTGGATTGATAGGAATAGAGCCAGAAAAGAGAAGTCTAACTTAGATGGATGATGGTGAAGTGATGGAGGAGGATTGAGAGATCCTAGTTTCTCGAACTGTGTTTTGGGAATGTCACCTTCCACAACAGTGCTTCTCAACTGAGAATTCCCCTCCAGGTTGACAGGGCCTCTCAGTCATGTTCATCTCACTTCTCGCCCTTCTGACTCATCCTTTCTTCTCTTCCCAGAACTGTATTAGGGTTTCCCTTGTCTTCACCTTCCACTGAACCATCCCCTACTTTTGGTTCATTGTCTGCCATTTCCTCCGCCTCCAGAACAATGCCATCACCAAATAACTTCCTCTCCCCCACTCCCCTTTTAGCATTCCAAAGAGACTGCTTCCCCCTGGAGACCCTGGTCCACTTGACAATCATCCCTAACACACGCTCCCCATTTCCACAGAGCCTTCCTATGCAAACACAAGAGATACAAGGTCTGCCTTTTTACCTTCCTTCCTACCATCCAGTCCTTTCATGTGTGGGTGAAACAGCAATTTAATTATACATTTTAAAAAATTTAGTATACTGTATTCATTGCTCACGATGCAGTCTCCTTTACATTAGAGACCAAATGTAGATTAGGTGATCACTTTTCTCTCCACAGCTGTGAACTTGAGCTTCCAGACTCTTGCCATTTTAATTCTGCATCTCACTCTGAGCTTGCTGATCTAAGCCTCCTACAGCTTTTCAAGTAAGCAGAAGTTCAAACAATGGCATCTCCTCTTTCAATCGAGTACTTTACAACTTTTCAGGCTCAACAGTTATCTTCAGATCGTAACCACTGCTCCCCATTTTTTTGAAAAGTAGGTTCTGCTAATGGCCGTTGTTGCTGTCATTTACACATCTGATAGATCAATCTTTTGTTTCTTTACGTGGGTCATGTCCATGTTGCTTTGCACCATCAACCTTACCGACCTTTGGTGTCAGTCCTTCTGATTATGACCGGAACTGCCTGGGTCCTGGCCCCAAGCTGCTCCTAACACCCAAGTATCCCCGTCGGAGGTCTGGGCTGAAGCTTGGACTTGGTCTTCATGGTATCTTTCATTCCAGTTTCAACTTCTCCCATCTTCTTCACTTCCCCAGAGCTGTGGTCTGCTGGAAGCCAGTGGGTGCAACACTGCCAGTGAACACTTATTTCTGGTGGGTGGTGTAAATACAAGTTGTCTCAGAGCTGGTGGTTGCATGCAGTGGCTTGAAATAAGACAGGGAACAAATACTTTCAAAAGACAGATGCACACAAAAAAATAAGATATGAAAAGCAGTAAAAAAACAGTAAACTTGAGATACACAAATATATTGATGATGAATAATATAGTTTGTAAGCATATGATTTTGCCCAATAGATATATACAAATGCATTTATTAACAATACATTCATAACTAACACAAGTGCACACAGACATTAAGAATTAATAATTATAGCCGAAGTCATTTCAGCCTAAAAGAGATATATGGATCTAACTATCAGATTGATGCATCCACTCCCTGTCCAACATTCAGTTGGCGGGGAGCCCAGGTTTTGCATACAATGCCTTTTACTGGAGGCTAACTGGTCTCTGAGAATATAATATGGTATTTGGCCACTCTACCTCAGATGGGGCCATGGGTACATCAGATCACAGGTAGATTTTTAAAAAGGTTTCTGTAAAGCATTTTCAGATGCATTAATATAGTTTTTGTAAGTTCTGATCAGTTAACGATCAAGTAAAAAGTTAGAAACCAACTGACTACATTGATTTATGTTTGCAAAAGAAAGGCAAATCATGATTTTTTTAAAAAGACCAAATCCCTTGATTTTTACAAGTTTGTCTCATGATTTAAGAGATGACGGGAAGAAAATTAAGACCTATTTGGACTATTATGGACTAATAAAGGAGATCGGCAGAGGATAAATCTTCAGAGTTTTATTGAGATATCAGGGAAAGTGCTGCAGTTGATGTTGTGTATGCAAACTTTCAAAAGGAGTTTGATGAGGTACCACATAATATGTGCATTCATAAAATTGAAGCGCATGGAATGAAAGGGGCAGTAGTTGCACAGATACAGAATTGGCGAAAGGACAAAGCTGAGTTGTGATGAACGGTTGTCTTTTGGGGAGGTAAACAGAGGTGTTCCCTAGAATTCAGTACTAGGACATAGAAACATAGAAGATAGGAGCAGGAGGTTGTCATTTGGCCCTTTGAACCTGCTCCGCCCTTTTCCCTATAACCTTTGACCCCATTTGCCCCAAGTGCTATATCCAGCCATCTCTTGAATACATTCAATGTTTTGGCATCAACTACTTCCTGTGGTAACGAATTCCACTGGTTCACCATTCTTTGGGTGAAGAAATGTCTCCTCGCCTCTGTCCTAAATGGTCTATCCTGAATCCTTAGACTGTGATCCCTGGTTCTGGACTCCCCTACCACTGGGAATATCCTCCCTGCATCTACCCTGTCTAGTCCTGTTGGAGTTTTATAAATCTCTATGAGATCCCCCCTTATTCGTCTGAACTCCAGTTAAAACAATCCTAGTCAATCTCTCCTCATACATCAGTCCCGCCATCCCCGGAATCAGCCTGGTAAACCTTCGCTGCACTCCCTCGAGAACAAGAACATCCTTTCTCAGAAAAGGAGACCAAAAATGCACACAATGCTCTAGGTGTTGCCTCACCAAGGCCCTGTATAATTGCAACAACACATCCCTGCTCCTGTACTTGAGACCTCTTGCATGAAGACTAACATGCCATTTGCCTTTTTTACCACCTGCTGCACCTGCATGTGTTCCTTCAGTGACTGGTGCACACTCCCCTCTCCCAATTTATTTGCCTTTTTGTTTTTGCTTCCAAAGTGAATAACCTCACATTTATCCAAATTATACTGTATCCGCCATTGATGTGCCCACTCACCCAACCTGTCCAGATCATTCTAAAGGATCTCTGCATCCTCATCACAGTTCACCCTCCCACCCAACTTGGTATCATCTGCAAACTTTGAGATGTTATATTTTGTTCCCTCATCCAAATCATTATATATTGTGAACAGCAGGGGTCCCAACACCGATCCTTGTGGCACCCCACTAGTTACTGCCTGCCAATTTGAAAAGCACCCATTAATTCTTACTTTTTGTTTCCTTTCTGCCAACCAGTTTTCTATCCATCTCAATACACTTGAGACCATTTATGTTTCTGATATACATTAATGACTGTGACTTGAAGTTGCAAGGCACAATTTCAAAATATGTAGATGACATGAAACTTAGCAGTGCAATTAGCAGTGAGGAAAACAGTAATAGACTTAAGTCGACACAGGCAAGCTGATGGAATGGGAGGACATTCAGTGCAGAAGATTGGGAGAATACATTTTGATAGGAAGAATGAGGATAAAATATAAACTAAATGGCACAATTTTAAAGGGGATAGAAAGAGCCCCGGAGATGTTCAGACACAAATTATTTTATGCTAAAACTGTATAAAGCCCTAGTTTGGCTCCAGCTTGACTGTCCAATTCTGCGCACCATTCTTTAGGAGGTATGTAAAGACTTCAGAGGATACAAAAGAGATTTACTAGAATGGTTCCAGGAATGAAGGATTACAGTTAAATGGATAGACCAGAGAATCGTAAGAGAAGATATGGCTTAGAGAAGATTCAATCGAGGTGCTAAAGTCAGGAAGGGTTTATTTATTATATCTAAAAAGAAATGGTTTGAGATTAGATAGTTCCTTGCAGCCTCAGTCAAAGACAACAAGATGGCGATATGGGAAATAATATTATACTGGTGCAGTAAAGTTTCCAAAGTTTGGAGTTGAGGTTTAACCTGCTAGCTAACCCACAATACCTGATGTCAAAATGTTCATCATGACATTAAGTGCCTGAAACCCAAGCTCTGGCATTCCTTATCTTGAGTACAATTTACACAGGGAAAAAAACAGAATTAAATAATGCAAGTGCATTTGCTTTGTTCTGTTCAGCAGTTTATTAACATCTCATGATAGAACCATACAAAATCTTTACAGGTATCATATCACAGCAAGAACCAGTTGCGTGGATACACAAGGTGTCCATTATGTCTGTACGACTGGGCTGCAGGGCTGGTGCGAGTGTGGCTTGTTGTGAAAACTGGCAACGACAAGACATTTTGAACCTGTACTTTATATCGTTCTTTTCCACTTCCACAAATGCTATATAAGCATGCAATAAACCAGTATGTCTACATATCTGTAGTTTCAGTCTCTTGTCTGTTGTTAGGTTTAACATTCAATTTTTCTTTGTCTTCGAAGACTAAAATAACTGCAGCTTCCCAAACACAAATATTGCCAAATCGGTGGATTTTTTAAAAAAGAAAACAAAAGTGAATTTTGTAGTTAAACTATGTGTAAAAATGTATTTTTGAGAACTATGCGCTACTTTTAGAGGCTGCTTCAGAACTTCTTCTTTTAACGTCCCAGTTATAAACTCTTGCCATATCTGAAAGATAGCTAGTTAAGGAGGAATCAAAGATATCATTGATACTTACAGTGAATTCAATGCTGACAACTCCTAAATGCACTAGATTTCCTGTTAATAAAAGTAAGCTTTATGGAAGGAAGAACTCCTCAAATGGTTCCCAAAGGGCAATGGTAATCCAATGCCTTTTCTCTGGTTTACGTAACAACTATGGTATTATATTTGCATCCCAGACACCAGGGGCTCGAGTCCTACAATAGTACATTATGAAATTAAACTGAATAAAAATATGACACAAAGGATTTCCATGAAACCCAGTACAATTAACAAAGCAGTACCCTCCCCTAGACCCAATTGTCTGGTCGACTTTTGACTCTAATTCCACATTATATGGTTGGTTCTTAATTTCTCCAGTATAATCTTTGCCCTCTCTGCCATCCAGGACAATCCTAGTATGGGCCCACCTCTTTCAAGTCTATGGGTACAGGTATGAGCGTATCTTACATGTAACTAGTTTACCCAATCGCCACCAGATCTGGATGGACAACAACTTCATGCTCACTTTCTTCTGCCACTCCTAAACACCTCAGGGATCATCTAGAACCAGAATAGCATCTATTTATTTTCTTTGGTTTCTCTCTTAATGCCCTTCATGTCCCCTCCAAGGGCATCTCATTCACGAGACCTATTACTCCCTTCACCCATTCCCATTCCCATCAAATTGCTGAGGGCCCCCCCCCCGCAAGGAACTTTTTCTTCCTAACCCCCAAGATCGCTGACATTGTAAACAGGATCATAGCAATCAATCTCTACCAATTAATCTACAACAGACTCAGAAAGAATGCAAGGAAAAGGCGGTGCGTTTTGGATTCAAGCTCACCTTTTTCTTTTTAAGCTTTCTACGCAAATGTTTATCAAATTAGTCATAATATATATTAAATTCCAAAATGTTATCTGAAAAAAGATCTAATTTTTATTTGAATAATCAATATTAATTGCTTCCAGTCTTCCTCAAGTCTGTTCCATAGATTGACAACTTGCTCACTAAATATTAACACACATTAGTTTTAAATTTAGCTCCTTTCAGGTGTAGGTTGTTTCCTCTAGTTGTATTGGACACTGAATATTGCTGCAGTTTGGGTTATGTCAGTGCCACACTCAGCTCAAGTTCATCACAGCTTTGATGTAAGAATGGACAGGAGAGCTAATGCTAGTTATCAAGGCATCATTAAACTGAGACCCAGTGCAATGCTCTGGGGACCCGGGTTCAAATACCACCACGGCAGATGGTGGAATTTAAATTCAAGAAAAACCTGGAATTAAAAGTCTAATGACCATGAAACCATTGTCATCTGGTTCAGCAATGTTCTTTAGGGAAGGAAACCAACCTGGTCTGGCCTACATGTGACTCCAGACCCACATCAATACCCACTGAAATGGAATAGCTTGGTATGCTTGTTGTCCCTGGCATGCCCTCCTGTACTTTTCATTGAATCAGAGTTGAGCCCCTGGCTTGGTGTTTGTAGAATGGGGGATATGCCAGACCATTAGACTGTGTTACAGGTTGTGGTGGAGTACAATGCTGCTGCTGTTGATGGCCCACAGCGTGCATGGATGCCCCGTTTTGAACTGCTAGATCTGTTTGAAGTTTATCCCACTTAGCACGGTGATAGTGCCACACCTGATGGAGGGTATCATATATCAGTGTGATGACAGAACTTGTCTCCACAAGGATTGTGCAGTGGTCACTCCTACTGATACTGCCATAGGTGCATCTGTGCAGGTAGTTTGGTGAGGATGGTGTCAAGTATTTTTTTCTCTCTTGTTGGTTCCCTCACCACCTGCCACAGTCCCAGTCTAGCAAATATGTCCTTTAGGACTTGGCCATGTATATTAAAAGGGGAGGCGATGGCCTAATGGTATTATCGCTGGACTATTAATCCAGAAACTCAGCTAATGATCTGGGGATCTGGGTTTGAATCCCACCACGGCAGATGGTGGAATTTGAATTCAATAAAAAATATCTGGAATTAAGAATCTACTGATGACCATGAAACCATGCTGATCGTTGGAAATACCCATCTGGTTCACTAATGTCCCTTTAGAGAAGGAAATCTGCCATCCTTACCTGGACTGGCCTACATGTGACTCCAGAGCCGCAGTAGTGGTTGACTCTCAACTGCCCTCCAAGGGTAACCAGGGATGGGCAATAAATGCTGACCAGCCAGTGATGCCCATGTCCCATGTATGAAATTTTTAAAAATGTGCAAGACACATATTACAAAAAGAGGACCAGTGTACATGGTCAATTTCAGCAAATGCAGGCACTCGCATTCATTGACAACAGGGCTCCTGCCTTTGCCCAAGACCACAAGGAACTACAAAAGATCATGAATGCAGCCCAATCCATCATGCAAACCAGCCTCCCACCCATTGACTCTGTCTACACTTCCCGCTGCCTCAGCGAAGCAGCCAGCATAATTAAGGACCCCACGCACCTCGGACATTCTCTCTTTCACCTTCTTCCTTTGGGAAAAAGATACAAAAGTCTGAGGTCACGTACCAACCGACTCAAGAACACTGCTGCTGTCAGACTTTTGAATGGACTTACCTTACATTAAGTTGATCTTTCTCTACATCCTAGCTATGACTGTAACACTACATTCTGCACCCTCTCGTTTCCTTCTCTATGAACAGTATGTTTTGTCTGTATAGCGCACAAGAAACAATACTTTTCACTGTATGTTAATACGTGACAATTATGAATCAAATCAAAATCAGATACTGATCCTGTTGTGTAAAATGACAGATTGCATATATACTCCTAGCTGGAGCAAGCAGAATGGCAATGGAAAGTTTGACAAGCTAAGGGAGAACACATTTACAAAAAATATTTCAGATACATGCATTTGTAGACGACTCAGTAACTTAAATTCCTGACCTGTCACCATTAGCACTTGCCTCATCCCAAACACCTATAATTTTAAACTTCCCCAAGTACATTTCTAAAACAACTTCACAACTTTTTAAGGCACATTGAAGCAGCGATCAGCTCAGTTCTGCATAATAGTAAAAGTTTGCTCACCAATTATATTCAAATGAAGCCCAAATTGCTCCCCGTGGATTTCTTTCGTCAGTATGTATCATTCATATTTTAATACAGAACTGCATAGATTTAAGACAATAATAGTTGCCTATCTTAAGTGATCTACCGTGGAGAGGTGCACAGCTAGGCTGATCACTGTTCGTCCGTGAAAAAGGGACGAAAAATACAGTGGCAAATCTGAATTGAATATCTGAATATTGAAATCTGTCATACTGAGAAGCAATATTTTATCCACGTATCCTCTCAGGCAGTTTGCAGCCTGTAGTTACCTTCACATGACAAATGGGGCGGCATGGTGGCGGTGGTTAGCACTACTGCCTCACAGCGCCAGGGACCCGGGTTCGATTCCCGGCTTGGGTCACTGTCTGTGCGGAGTCTGCATGTTCTCCCCGTGTCTGCGTGGGTTTTCTCCGGTTTCCTCCCACATTCCAAAATGTGCGGATTAGGTTGATTGGCCATGCTAAATTGACCCTAGTGTCAGGGGGATTAGCAGGGGAAATATGTGGGGTTATGGGGATAGGGGCTGGGTGGGATTGTGGTCAGTGCAGACTCGATGGGCCAAATGACCTCCTCCTGCACTGTAGAATTCTATGAAATGATGAAAGAAACGTGAACAGAAGTTTCACCAAAAATATAACAAATAATTGTTACCATATCTCCCAGTGTCAATTTGGTATAAAGGATACTGACTTCTGTGGTAGTGAACTGATCTCGAAGGAAGTCCAGGTCTTCTTCTAGTCCTTCCAGATTACGAGTTGCAGTTGTCAAATTCTTTTCAAGTAATGCTCGAGCCTCATCAATATCATATTCAAGCATTACGTTAGCCTGTGGCAAGAAAGGGATACTTCTTATCCATTTTTCTGTCAATCCCCCACACCCACCCTTAGCCTTTGCTAGCTCAAGTACAGTGTCATAAGTGTCAGGAACTTAACACAGTTATTTTCCATTAGTGAGCAGGATAATGAGTACTAGCAGACTAATCGCTGATACAGTGTCACAATTGGTTCTGCCCTCATTTGATTTCCCCCAGATGCACTTTCCAGCAAAGGACTCTGGATATTGATCAAGAGCAGGACCTATGGCTGATCCTTCCCAACCATAATGCAAGGATATCAAGGTCAACAGTAAAAACCCTGCTGCTATCCAAATGGAGATTCAGAAAAGAGGAAGAACCTCATCCATAAGGGTTAGTTACACATCTCCTTTATGCCTAAGTCAAGAGGCATCAAGGGAACTCCAGTCTGAACTATTGTGCAATGGTTGAAATTAAACTTATAAATAATTTTTTTTTATGGAATGCATGACTACTGACAAAAATATTCTTGGCCTGAATGTGAACTTGTATATAACCAATGGTAATGTTTAATTTTAAATGTATAGCTTTTTTTAAACTAATAGCTGAATTTTCCCTGAAAATACACATACACACATTTTTCAAGAGTTCCACAATGTGGAAAAAACAGCTACAATTGATTAGATCTAAGTAATAACTTTATCACCACCGTTAAGTTACAAACATGTCATTCTACATAGTCCTCTCCTTCCCAGTATCCTCATTATATTGAGAATAAGACTAGTCACACTTTCTCCTAATATTCTTTTCAATTATTCCAACCTCTTTCACATTTACTGCACTAGTAAGGGGTGCACTAGTGTGGGAAATGAGCAAATGGCTGTGTAGTATGACAATTTTATTGACAATTAGAATTAAGGTACACCTGTCATAGTTTTAGTTAGTTACAGTATTTGTGAGCTTAATCACTCAGAAACATTGTTGCATCCTCTCTGGTATTAACTCCAACATAACACACTATAGGTCTTATTCCATATTTCTAAGCAGAAACAGAAACTGTTTATTGTTAGAGATTAAACCGATCACGTCCCTAGCTGTGTAGTTCTGATGAAAGTTCATCAATTTGTAACGTTAATTGTTTTACTCTCCACAGATTCTGCCAGACCTGCTGAATGTTTCCGGCAGTTTCTGTTAGTATTTCAGATTTCCAGCAACCACAGTATTTTGTCTGTGTGTGTTAGCGGAAGGTGAATTTTAGAATGGTCATTCATAATGGCTGTACCTCAGCTACTGTCTGAATACACAATGGGGAAGAGTTCACAAAGGAGAAACATCAGGAATTGTTATTTCTGATGATGATCCTGCAGGTTTTGTTCCCCTCACGTATTTCTGCAAAATGTAACAGGACAATGCTGTGCGAATGAGAAAACATATCTATCATATTGCTTAAATGAGAAACCATGGTCGGAACTTTCCAGTCCCGCTGATGGTGCACCCCCGCTGCAAGTTTCATGGCAGCGAGGGTTGCATTCAATGGGAAATCCTGTTGACAACAGCGGGATCAGATCCCACCGCCTCTGTGAAACACGCGACGGGTTGCATGGAAAATCCCACCCATGGCTCTGAACTTACCCCCAACCATAAGCACACTTTATCTGTAGGAGTGATGGATGCTTTAGCATACAAGTTATCTGCGAGCAGAAAAAACGTCTCCATTGGATCTGTGGAATCCTTTAAAACAAAAAGCAGATAGATGTAGGGTTGCATTATTGTTGAATAAACCAAGCATTGTCTCTCTCACTCTCTCTTATTTCTGTAAGACACAGTGGTCCCACACATGATTACAGCAATGCACTGTGACGTTTAAAAGTTCCAAAAAAAAAATGTAACAGGGATATCAATTTAGTTGATGAACAATAAACAAAAGATTCAAGATATTGCTCAGATTGGAGATCGGTCTGAAGTGCTGTACCTCTCAGGTCAATGCTGGGTTCATTTATGTTCTTTATATATTTGTACTTATGGCATGGTTTTAGAGGGAAGTAAGATTTCCTGTGGATGGGGAGCCAGTGATAAGACTTTCCAATTAAAAATTGTCACAAAGAAAATTGAAACAGAAGTAAAGAGAAATTTATTTATGCAGAATGGTTAAAACAAGGAATATCTTACAGGGAGAAAGAGGTGGTGAATACTAACTTTTAAAGGAAAAATAGAGTTGAAATAAAGGACAATAGAAGGCCATGGGGAAATGGCATCATAGTAAGACTTGGCATAGGTATGTGAGACAAATTTGACTCCGCCTGTGCTGCAAACTTATATCTTGATAGCCAGTTTCAAAGAGGTAGTAGAGAGATTAGGAACAGGTCACTGGCCAACTCCAGCACAAGAGAAGAAAAAAAATCTGAAGGAAACATTTTTGAAATGGTCTTCTCAATGCAGGCACATCCTGGTGAGAGTTATTTCTATAATATTATAATTCAACATTTTGAAAATTGTATTTCCAGGCCTAAAACAAACTACTAAAAACCTATTTGACCAAGCAAGTACAAGAAAACAGAAAAAAAAACATTTAAGATTAGTCAGCAAGGTAACTGGCCAAAAGGCAGCTTTATGTGAAGATTTAGTGAGTTTTACCTTTTTCTTCTGCATGTGTTTTAAAATCTCTAACGTTTGTTTAATTTCTGGGATTTGACTTTTTAGCCTAGGAGAGGAAAGAAAAGTATAAATGGTTCTGTCGATAAAAAGAACAATTGTTTTTCATGGAATGACTTTTATCCATATAGTGCCTTTAATGTAATAAAATATACAAAGGCATTTCACAGCAGCATTATAAAACATGATAGTAAGTCACAAAAAATATTAAACATAACCAAAAGCTTGGTCACAGAGGTAATTTTAAGGAGTGCCTTAAAGGAAGGATGTGAAGCAGATGGATTGAGAGAGTGAATTCCACTGCCTAGGGCTGCGACAACTGAATGAATCGTGCAACAATTAAAATCGGGATGCTCAAGAGGTCAGAGTGGGAGAAGTGCAGGTACCTTAGAGGGTTGTGAGGCTGGAGGAGATTACAGACATAGGCAGTGGTAAGGTCGTGAAGGAATTTGGAAACAAAGATGAGAATTTTAAATATCAAGATTTCGCTTAACCGGGAGTCAATGTAGGCCAGCAAGGACAGTGGTGACAGGTGAATTGGAATTGAGGTGAATAAGGAAATCGGGCCACACTCCTTTGGGTGACCTCAAGTTTAAAGAGGGTAGTACAAGGGATTTTCAAGTCTAGAAGTGATTTTGATTTGATTTATTGTCACATGTATTAGTATACAGTGAAAAGTATTGTTTCTTGTGCGCTATACAAAGCATACCGTACATAGGGAAGGAGAGAGTGCAGAATGTAGTGCTACAGTCATAGCTAGGGTGTAGAGAAAGATAAACTTAATGCAAGGTAGGTCCATTCAAAAGTCTAATGGCAGCAGGGTAGAAGCTGTTTTTGAGTCGATTGGTACGTGTCCTCAGACTTTTGTATCTTTTTCCTGATGGAAGAGACTATGTCTGGGGTGCATGGGATCCTTGATTATGCTGGCTGCTTTTCCACGGCAACAGGAAGTGTAGACTGTGTCAATGGATGGGAGGCTGGTTTGAATGATGGACTGGGCTTCGTTCATGACCCTTTGTAGTTTATTGTAGTCTTGGACAGAGCAGGAGTCATACCAAGCTGCAATATAACCAGAAAGAATGTTTTCTATGGTATATCTGTAGAAGTTGGTGAGAGTTGTAGTGGGCATGCTAAATTGCCTTAGTCTCCTGAGAAAATAGAGGTGTTGTTGGGTTTTTTAACTATAGCGTTCGCATAGACGGACCAGTGCAAGTTGTTGGTGATCTGGACAAAAATAAACTTGAAGCTCTTGACCAATTCTACTTTGTCCCTATTGATGTAGACAGGGGCATGCCCTCCAGTACTCTTCCTGAAGTTGATGACTATCTCCTTTATTTTGTTAACATTGAGGGAGAGATTATTGTCGTTGCACCAGTTCACCAGATTCTCTATCTCTTTCCTGTACTCTGTCTCGTCATCGTTTAAGATCCGACCCACTATGCTGGTGTCATCAGCAAACTTGAAAATCGAGTTGGAGGGGAATTTGGCCATACAGTCAGAGGTGCATAAGGAGTATAGTAAGGGGCTGAGGACACAGCATGCGGAGCACTGGTTTTAGGATGATCATAGAGGAGATGTTGTTGCCTATCCTTACTGACTGTGGTCTGTGGGTTAGGAAGTTTAGGATCCAGTTGCAGTGGCAGGAGCCGAGCCCCAGGCCAAGAAGTTTGGAGATAAGTCTCACAGGAATAATGGTGTTAAAGTCAATGAATAGTAGTCTGACATAGGTGTCTTTGTTATCTAGGTATTGTAAGGGTTGAGTGTAGGGCCAGGGAGATGGTGTCTGCTATGGACCTGTTGCAGCGATCGGTGAACTGTAGTGGATCCAGGCACTCTGGGAGGCAGGAATTGATTTGTGCCATGACTAACCTTTCGAAGCATTTCATAATGATGGATGTCAGAGCCGCCAGATGATAGTCATTAAGGCATGCTGCCTAGCTTTTCTTTGGTACCAGTATGATGGTAACAAAGACATGGATGAAGGTTTCAGCAGTAGATAAGGCATGGGCAGTTAGGTGATATTATGGAGGTGAAAATAAGTGGTCTTAGCATTGGCGCAGATAAGTGATTGGAATTTCATTTTGAGGATCAAATATGACACCAGTGAAGGAAATCTTCAACCAGGCAAGTAGAAATCTTTAGAAACAAAAGATCGTTAGTCTTTGCATTATATTACATCAGAATACAACCTAAATGACTACACCAAGGAAGCTGGGCATTATCTATATTTGAAAGTGTCCACACGCCCACTCAATTTTTTTAATCAGCATTCTTTAATAGCGAGATTTTCAAAATTTAGAAAGTATTTACTTTTAATTTATCTCCAGCAGCACAAACACAGGATTCTGATAAGAAATAGGATTATTTTCCTGACCAACATGTTTTGTTTATTCCTGGTTGAAATAATTACACAATCATGTTTCACTCCCGTAACATATTCAACATTAAATCATCTTAGATGGTTGGTTTGTAACTTTGGTTTTGACAGAGGCAATGCCTGGATAATTGGTTTTAATCAATAGGTGATGATGCTGTTCCCACTTCAGAAGAAATACCCAGGCCAGTGGTTCAAATGTACTTGTTGCACAATTGTATTCTCTTAAAATGTGTACTTTTTTTTTGACACCAGGCATTTCTCCAAAGGTCAGTTTTCAGCCCTTGGAAACGCAGCTAGATTTTGGTGTTAACGGGAAAACAGATGGAATTTGAGAATGTATTTGTCAAAACAGCAGTAACCAGTATTAACAGTAGCATCCCATCCAATAAAAATTGAATGTTAATGCAAAGCAGCAAAGAGGTACAGAAAGATTTTTTCTCCCAAAGAGCACCAGGATCACTTGGATGTCTTTCTCAATCACAAAATAAACTGCAAATCCATTTTGATGTGTTAAGAACAGAGTACATTTAACGTACTCAGCTAAACTAACTGGATATTTTTCCTTTTTGATGATTTAACCTCTCACCTTCTTTTCTTTTGCGATAGATTCAGTTCCATGAATTTGTATTTTTGGTATTGCTCGTCTAGCCTCCTCAGCACTAGGTCTGCTGTCTCATTACCTGGTTGCTTCATAAATGCAATGACATCTTCCTGGGAAACCAGATGATTAAAGCAAAAAAACAAATTAAGGAACAGACTTGTAAAATGAAAGTTACTTACGCACCAGCAAAAAATGGGAAAGAACCAAATGAGAATAGCTCAGCTGTGTTGAATTTGCTAGCATCAATGTCTGTGTGTGATTGTCCAGGAACTTAACTGGATTAGTCATATAAATACTGTGGCTACAAGAACAGGTCAGAGGCTGGGAATTCTGTGGTGAGTGCATACCATCTACAAGATGCACTGCAGCAACTCGCCAAGGTTCCTTCAATGGCACCTTCCAAACCAGCTATCCCTACCATCTAGAGGGAAAAGGCTGCTGACATATGGGAACACCTCCACTTCAAGTCATTGACACACCATCTTAACTTTGAATTACATAATTGTTTCTTCACTGTCACTGGATCAAAATCCTAGAACAACCTTCCTAACAACACTGTAGATGAACCTACACCAGATGCTTTGCAGCAGTTCAAGTAGTCGGATCACCATCACCTTCTTAAGGGCAATTAGGGATGGGAAATAAATGTTGGTTTTGTCAGCAACACTCACATCCCATGAAAGAATAAAGAAATAAGAAAATGCAGCACAGAAAAGTTCCTAGGTTTGTCCTTGTCCTTATTGAGTTAACTTTGGCAATCAGCTTCAATACAATGACGATATCAGCGAGGGTTTCCTTTGTTGATTCTAGTTATAGGAACATAAGAAACAAGAGGAGACCACCATTTATTTAGCCCCTCAAGAGATATGACATCCGAGAAGATCATGGCTGCTATTCTACTTCATCTATACCTTTCCGCACCATCCCATAGCTTGGTATGGCTCCTGCTCTGACCAAGACAGCAATAAATTACAAAAGGGTTGTGAACGAAGCCCAGTCCATCATGCAAACCAGCCTCCGATCCATTGACTCCATCTACACTTCCCGCTATCTCGGGAAAGCAGCCAGCACAATCAACGACCCCACGCACCCCGGGCATACTCTCTTCCACCTTCTTCCATTGGGAAAAAGATACAAAAGTCTGAAAACATGTACAAATAGACTCAAGAACAGCTTCTTCCCTGCTGTCATTTGAATGGTCCTATCATATATTAAGTTGATCTTTCTCTTCACCCTACCTGTAGCTGCAACACTATATTCTGCACCCTATCCTTTTCCTCTATGCTCTTTATGAACGGTATGTTTTGCCTGTATAATGTGCATGAAACAATACTTTTTGCAGTATCTCAGTACGGGACAATAATAAATCAAATCAATTTGTCCTCGATACTCTTATTCAAAGATCTGTTCATCTCTGACTTGAACATACTGTGGTGCTGAGCCCAAAATAAATTTGGACATTTGAAATTAAAGAATTGGGCTCTCTAAAATTAAACTACAATCAGCTCCAGCAAATAGCCTTCAGAAAATCAGACCTGGCCAAAGTTCGAATATACAGGACTCAGACAGGCTGCTGGAGCATGTCTGGTTCTGTCCTATCGATAACCCATCAAATGATCATTGCTCCTATTTGACATGCACCGGCCTGTTGTCCGCAGCCTAAATGGGGTCAGACTCCAAGGTGCCTGGGGCGGGCTCAGGTGTCCTGTCAACAGGTCATCAACTAGACCAGAGGGCACTGAGTCACCCCCCCCCCCCCCCCCTCAACTCCTGAGACCCCACTGGCAGAAGGCCAAGGGCAGGTGGAAAAAGCGCAAGGCCACAGGGAGATATAAAAGGTTTTCCAAGATACCTTCAGAGCAAAGACTCGAGACAGGAGATGACTGAGGTCAGAGAAGGAAGGAAGCAAGCCAGGAAGAAATGGCCAGCGCGAATCACCTTCGCAAAGACAAACCACAGAGACTCATGGACCGGATCTACAGTCTACCGAGCCATTTTTACGGGTAGCGTAGTCAAATCCTGGGTGTTTCTTGTGTACATAGTGGGTAATTTATGAGTTAACTATATTCAATAAAGTTTGTTGCATTATATATCTGTGTCCATACTTTGTTCTTCTCATAAATAAAGACACCTGGGTAAAACTTTGATTAAGAAGCTGGTTGAGAATCTGAAATGGACAGATACAACAATACTTAATGACCATGCATCCACTCGATGTTAGAGCATTCCAAAAGCTTTCAAACATGAGAAAAGAATTCTCCCATTTCAGTCCTAAATGGTCATCCCTTTATTCTGAGACTGTTACCCCTAGTTCTTGACTCTCCAGCTAGTGAAAACATTCTCTCAACATCTACCCTGTTGACCCCCTTAAGAATCTTACATGTTTCAATTAAATCACCTCTCATTCTTCCGAACTCAAAGAAAGGCTCTTGTACAGCATCCTCTAAGATCTGAGGACTTTACAGTGAATGAAGCACTTTTGAACTGTGGTCATTATTACATTACACAATAATTACTTCCTTGGGTATGGAGGACAAAACCATTCATAATATTTCAGGTGCTGTCTCATCAAGGCCCTGTACAATTGCAGTAATACTGTACTTCTTTACTCTTACACTCTAATCCCTTGATATAAAGGCTAACATGCCATTTGCTTTCCTAATTGCATGCTGTACTTGCACAAGGATACTCTGGTTCCTCTGAATATCAACATTTCCTACTCTTTCACCTTTTAAAAAAATATCTGCTTTTTTATTCTTTGTACCAAACTGGATAACTTCACATTTCTCCACCTTATATTCCATCTGCCACTTTCTTGCCCATTTACTTAATCCGGCTAAATCTTTTGCAACCATTTGCATCCCCCTCAGTTTAATTTTGCATCCATCTTGTATTAACAAACTTGGATACATTATACTTGATTTCCCTTATCTAAATCACTGATATAGATTGTAAATAGCTGAAGCTCAAGCACCAATCCCTTTGGTAAAGTAATAGCTACAGCCTGCCAACCCAAAAACTATTAATTCCTAATCTCTGTTTTCTGTCGGTTAATAAATCCTCAATCCATACTAATATACCTCTTGAACCCTAATTTTGTGCAATAATCTCTGGTGCCTTGTTACGCATTTTTGGAAAATTCAAATACATTGTTCACCAGTTCCAACTTTTTCATCACACTGATGACAGCGTCAAAGAAATTACTGAAACTGGTAACATAACATAAGAAATAGGAGGAATAGGCCATTCGGCCATTCAGTAAGATCATGTCTGGTCTGATTGTGGCCTTAACTCCGTTCGCCTGCCTACTCCCCATAATCCTTGCTCCCTTGTCAATCAAAATCTGTCTAACTCAGCTTTGAATATATTCAATGCCTAGTTCCACTGCCTCCTGGAGAAGGGAATTCTAAACCTTAACAACAGAAGAAATTTCTCCTCAGCTCCATCTTAACCGGTAGGCCCCTTATCTTGAAAGTGTGTCTCCCAAATCCTAGATTCCCCACGTGGGGAAACATCCTCGAGCATCTACTCTGTCAAAGCCCTTTAGAATCTTATATGTTTCAATAAGATCACTTCTCATTGTTCTAAATTCTGATGAGTATAGGCCCAACCTGACCAACATTTCCAAACCCCTCAGTCCTTTCGTACAATTGCATTGACCCTGTTCAATCATATCACAATTTTCTAAGAACAACTCCCATTGTTAGTGCAAGTGGGCAGTGAACGAGAGCGGGACTGGGTCAACTGTAATTCCCTTTCTGTGGTCAAATGACCTGACAGCAGTCACTGTTCTGTCTTATACATGTATAATGGTCTCTTCTGTGACAAAAGACAATTAAAATTGTTATACCTCCAATAAATGTTTGCTTGCTAGCACATAGCTGACCAATTCACAGCCAGCTGACTAGAAAGCTGGTTACCCAAATAACAAATCGATTTTTAAACATTTACATTGCTTCTATTTTGCTCTTTTGTGTGTTTATAATACAAATACTGCAGGGAAGTGCATTGGAAAAGTAGTAGACAGACTTCTAGTATTGTAGATAATAAGCACAAGGGGACACTTGATTTTACAAAACACATTTTGCTCAGGATCACAGAGAATAAATTACCCGTGATAATGAATCATAGGTTCTCCATAGCTTGATCGTTCTTACAAAAATCCACCACCTAATTAAACTAGCTGACAGTTTAAAGATTTTCACTTCAACAACAGCAACAATCCACATTTATTCAGCACTTTTAACCACTAAAATGAGACACTTCATAGAATCTCTGCAGTGCACAAGGAGGCCATTCGTCGATCAAGCATGCATTGACAACAATCCCACCCAGGCCCTATCGCTGTAACCCCATTATTTACCCTGATCTTCCCCTGATACTAAGGGGCAAGTTAGCATGGCCAATCAACCTAACCCGCACATCAGGACTGTGGAAGGAAACCACAGCACCCAGAGAAAACCCAAGCAGACACGGGGAGAACGTACAAACTCCACACAGACAGTGACCCGAGGCCGGAATTGATCCCAGGTCCCTGGCACTGTGAACCAGCAGCGCTAACCACTGTGCCACCGTGCTGCTCAACTTCATAGGGATATCATGGGGAAAAATACTAAACTGAGGTATTAGTACAGAAGACAAAATGTTAGGTCATAAAGACCATAAGACATAGGAGCGGAAGTAAGGCCATTCGGCCCATCGAGTCCACTCCACCATTCAATCATGGTTGATTTCAACTCCATTTACCCGCTCTCTCCCCATAGCCCTTAATTCCTCGAGAAATCAAGAATTTATCAATTTCTGTCTTGAAGACGCTCAACGTCTCGGCCTCCACAGCCCTCTGTGGCAATGAATTCCACAGACCTACCACTCTCTGGCTGAAGAAATTTCTCCTCATCTCTGTTCTAAAGTGACTCCCTTTTATTCTAAGGCTGTGCCCCCGCGTCCTAGTCTCCCCTGCTAATGGAAACAACTTCCCTACGTCCATCCTATCTAAGCCGTTCATTATCTTGTAAGTTTCTATTAGATCTCCCCTCAACCTCCTAAACTCCAATGAATATAATCCCACGATCCTCAGACGTTCATCGTATGTCAGGCCTACCATTCCTGGGATCATCCCTGTGAATCTCCGCTGGACCCGCTCCAGTGCCAGTATGACCTTCCTGAGGTGTGGGGCCCAAAATTGCTCACAGTACTCCAAATGGGGCCTAACCAGTGCTTTATAAAGCCTCAGAAGTACATCCCTGCTTTTGTATTCCAAGTCTCTTGAGATAAATGACAACATTACATTTGCTTTCTTAATTACGGACTCAACCTGCAAGTTTACCTTTAGAGAATCCTGGACTAGGACTCCCAAGTCCCTTTGCACTTTAGCATTATGAATTTTGTCACCGTTTAGAAAATAGTCCATGCCTCTATTCTTTTTTCCAAAGTGCAAGACCTCGCACTTGCCCACGTTGAATTTCATCAGCCACTTCTTGGACCACTCTCCTAAACTGTCTAAATCTTTCTGCAGCCTCCCCACCTCCTCAATACTACCTGCCCCTCCACCTATCTTTGTATCATCGGCAAACTTGGCCAGAATGCCCCCAGTCCCGTCATCTAGATCGTTAATATATAAAGAGAACAGCTGTGGCCCCAACACTGAACCCTGCGGGACACCACTTGTCACCGGTTGCCATTCTGAGAAAGAACCTTTTATCCCAACGCTCTGCCTTCTGTCTGACAGCCAATCGTCAATCCATGTTAGTACCTTGCCTCGAATACCATGGGCCCTTATTTTACTCAGCAGTCTCCCGTGAGGCACCTTGTCAAAGGCCTTTTGGGAGTCAAGATAGATAACATCCATTGGCTCTCCTTGGTCTAACCTAGGTAGACTTTAAGGAATATCTTAAAGGGAGAGAAGGTGGAGGGAATTCCTGAGCTTAGTATCTCGGCAGCTGAAGACATGAGTACTAATAGTTCAACAATTAAAGAGAGGGATGTACAAGACATCAAAATTGGAGGAGTGCAGAGATTTTGGTTGGGTTGGTAGAGTTTGCAGAATTTTACGTGAAGCCATTGAGGAATTTGAAAACATGAATGAGAATTTTAAATTCAAGATATTGCTAGACCAAGAGCCAGTCCAGATCAACAAGCACATGGATGATGGGGAGGCAGCACTTTGTGCAAGTCAGGGTCCAGAAAGCATTCCCGCCAATAAGCTCTTGCCGACTCTTGTTTACAATAGATATCGTTGCCTGAATTTGTATTTCTGGTGTGGCAAATCCAATCTCCTTAGCATTAGATTCATTATTTTACTGTACAAAATATTCATATGGATTGTTCCTCTTCATCTAAAGATTCTAAGCCAATGAATGGAATTACTGGGGTACGAGCCTTTATTCCAGCCTAATGGCAAGTGAACTGCAGTGGGTAGCAGAAAGCATGGACTGTAAACTGATTACTAAACATTTGGTAAAACATCACTGACAACTACTTAGGACATACACTGGCTTCTAACTTCTTTCATCTAAGACAACAACAATTAATTAAATCCAGTTTACAGTAAACATTGTACTACTGCGAATGTCTTTTAGAACTGTATGGGAAGATTTTGTGACGAGCAGCAACAATGTTCTGAAAACTTTCAGGGTAAATGAAGAGAAATATTTACAAAGAAGGCAGCATCACCCCCATCTCTTTCACAATTCTTTATTTTCTGGGGGGAGTTAGGCAGCACTCTAAGGTGCGGAGGGGGCAGGTACCAAAGCAATGGGGAATCTTGCCATGTTACTAATGGCACCCATATTTACTGTTCTTCACTTCTCTTGACCCCACAACTGCCATTGTGCTATCATATTATCAGACTACCATCATGTCATAAC
The DNA here is from genome assembly GCF_964213995.1 of Mustelus asterias. Lineage (NCBI taxonomy): Eukaryota > Metazoa > Chordata > Chondrichthyes > Carcharhiniformes > Triakidae > Mustelus > Mustelus asterias. Next base: position 96,026,088 of record NC_135804.1, read on the forward strand.
CAAGTTACAAATTCTACCGATTGAAGATGAGGACAAAGCTAGTGTTTTCAGTATGTGCCATAAATCCTGCTCCATTGACACTGATTTCAATCCCCTTTCCATTACCTGCTCCAACTACTAAACCCTTCCAAACCATTGCCCCATTGTACTCTTAATTCTCCCCCATCCAACCCACTGCTGAAACCCTCTCCTATGCGTATCTATTCATAGTTAAAATGTGAAGTTGTGCACTTTGGCAGGAAGAAAAGCAGAATATCACTTAAGTGGAGAACAGTTGCAGAATTCCTAGGTGTAGAGGATTCTAGGCATTCTAAAGCTAGTGTTCAGGCACAGTGTTCATTCAGAAGGCTAAAGGAATGCTATCCTACATTATGAGAGGAACTGAACATAAAAGTAAGGATGTTATACTTCAGTTATAAAGAGCATGGGTGAGACTACATCTCGAATACTATGTGCCGTTTTGGTCTCCTTATTCAAGGAAAGATCTAGATATGTTGGAGGCAGTTCAAAAGAGGTTTACAGGATTCAAACCTGGAATGAGTGGGTTCCCTTATGAGTAAAAGTCAGACTGACTTGAGCTTGTTTTCACTGGAACTTAAAAAGAGAAGGGTGACTTGATTGAAGTATATAAGATTCTGAACAGTATTGATAAGGTGGATGTGGAAAGGATGTTTCCCCTTGTGGGCGAGTCCAGAACTAGGGGACATGGTTTTAAAATTAGGGGAATGAGATGAGGTGAATTTTTCTCTGAGGATTTGCAACTTCGGAACTCTGCCTCAGATGGCAGTGGAGGTGGAGTCATTGAATATTTTTAAGGTGGAGGTAGATAGATTAGGTAAGGGGATTAAAGGCTATTGGGGGAAATGTGGAATTTTAAACCTCAAACAGATCAGCCTGAAGCCATATCTCCATAAACCCGATTATATCATACCCGTTTAAATCTATTTGCCCGATTAATTCATCCACTTTATTGCTCCAAGCATTAAGGCACAAAGTCTTAAAAGTTGGTCTTTTTAACATCCCTTGTCCCTACTTCTGCATGTTCATATGTTCCAACGCAGCCATGTTGGACTCTGATTCTCTATCCTCTATAAATTGCATCTTACCCAAAACGCGCAGCCACCTGCACTCTGTGCCATTCACCAATTGTCTTGAGTGTTGCGAGCTCACTCGCACCCAACACATCAAGTGCACAATTACTGCCTCTTTCAAATTCATCTATCAAAGAACAAAGAAAAATACAGCACAGGAACAGGCCATTCAGCCCTCCAAGCCTGCGCCGATCACGTTGTCCTATTCAGACCGACCACTTATATCCCTCTATTCCCCATTTGTTCATATGCCTATCAAGATAAGTCTTAAACGTGGCTAACGTAACTGCCTCAACCATCTCACTTGCAATGCATTCCAGGCCCCCACCACCCTCTGTGTAAAAACCTTCCCCCACATATTTCCACTGAACCTTTCCCCCCTTATCTTGAACTTGTGCCCCCTTGTAATGGTCATTTCTGCCCTGGGAAAAAGCTGCCAACTGTTCACCCTATCTACACCTCTCAGAATTTTATAAACTTCTATCAGGTCGCCCCCTCAGGCTCCATCTTTCCAGGGAGAACAATCACAGTTTATTCAATCTCTCCTCATAGATAATCCCCCATACCAGGCAACATCCTGGTGAACCTTTTCTGTACTCTCTCCAAAGCCTCCAAGCCCTTCTGGTAGTGTGGTGACCAGAATTGGACACAGTATTCCAAATGTGGCCTACCCAATGTTTTATGCAACTGTAATATAATTTGCCAACTTTTATGCTCAATTTCCAGTCTGATGAAGGCAAGCATGCCATATGCTTTCTTAACCACCTTTTCCACCTCTGCTGCCACTTTTAAGGATCTGTGGAACTGTACTCCCAGATCTCTCGGTCTGTCTATGTCCCTTTTGGTTCTGTCATTTATTTATAGCTCCCACCTGAATTGGATCTGCCAAAATGCATCACCTCGCATTTGTCCGGATTAAATTCCATGTGCCATTTTTCCAGCCTATCTATAACCTGCTGTATCCTCTGACAATCTTCATCACGATCCACAACTCCGCCAATCTTAGTATCATCAGCAAACTTGCTAATCAGATCAGCTACGTTTTCTTCCAAATCATTTATATATATTACAAACAGCAGAGGTCCCAGCACTGATCCCTGCGGAACACCACTAGTTACAGACCTCCATTCAGAAAAACACCCTTCCACCGCTACCCTCTGTCTTATTTGGCCAAGCCAGTTCTGAATCCATTTAGCTGGTTTACCCCTGATCCGAGAGATTTAATCTTTTGTACCAGCCTGCCACGAGGGACCTTGTCGGATGCAATTTCATCTTGCTCTATTCTATCTGTGCACCTTTTTAACCCTTACATCCTTCAGCAATCTTTGTCTCTGTCCCCTTTGGGCATCATTCCCTCCATCTCACCATTGGTTGCAGTGCCTTCAGTAGCTTATGCCTTCTCTCTGGGACAGTTCACTAGATAGCTCCACCTCTCCTTGTCACACTGTACTTTTGAAACCTTACCAAAATCTATCTTTTCGAGCAAGCTTTTGGTCCTCACTCCTAATTTCTCCCCGTAGCCAACTAAGTTGAGTATTGCTATTTGTGAGTTACCTTGGATATTAAGAGCACTATATGAGTGCAAATGGTTAAGAATGCACATTATGTTGACAGATACAATTTTTAAAAATTCTTTCACAGGACATGGGCATCACTGACTAGGCTAGCACTTTTGTTGTTCAGCCCCTTGTTCAATTGCCCTTGAGAAGATGGTTAGCTGCCATTTTGAACCACTGCAGACCATCTGATGTAGGTATATCCATTGTCCTGTTAGGGAGGGAGTTCTAGGATTTTGACCCAGTAACAGTGAATGAACAACAATACAGTTCCAAGTCAGAATAGTGTGTGGCTTGACGGAACTTGCAGATGTTGGTGTTCCCATGGAGCTGCACCCTTGTCATTCGAGGTGGCAGAGGACACGGATTTGGGAGTTGCTGTCAAAGGAGCCATGGTGAGTTGCTGCAAAGCATCTTGTAGATGATACCAACTGCTGCCACTGTGCTTTGGTGATGGAGGAAGTGAGTGATGGAAGTGCTGAATGGAATGCCAGTCAAACAGCCTTCGCCCTGGATGGTGTCAAGCTTCTTGAGTGTTAATAGAGCCATAGTTCATGTCCGAAAGACGTGCGTGTTAGGTGCATTGGCTGCGCTAAATTCACCCTCAGTGTACCCGAACAGGCACTGGAGTGTGGTGACTAGGGGATTTTCACAGTAACTTCATTGCAATGTTAATGTAACCCTACTTGTAACACTAATAAATAAACTTTAAACTTTATCCAGAGGTGGAGAATATTCCATCACACTCCTGCCTTGTAGATGGTGGCTATGATATGGAGTTGCCGATGTTGGACTGGGGTGAGCACAGTAAAAGTCTCACAACATCAGGTTAAAGTCCAACAGGTTTATTTGGCAGCACAAGCTTTTGGAGCACGGCCCCATCATCAGATGAGTGGGAGTTGTGTTCACAAACGGGGCATATATAGACACAAACTCAATTTACAAGATAATGGTTGGAATAGTGGTGAACATCCTTTGAGGAGTCAGATGGTGAGTTACTCACCGCAGAATTCCCAGCCTCTGACCTGCTCTTGAAGTCACAGTATTTACATGGTTGGTCAAGTTCAGTTTCTGGTCAATGATAATCACCAGGATGTTGATAGTGGGGGATTCAGCAATGGTACGATGTCAAGGGGAGATGGTTAGATTCTCTCTTGTTGGAGATGGTCATTGCCTGTCACTTGTGTAGCACAAATGTTACTTGTCACTTCTCAGCCCAAGCTTGAACCCTACCGTTTATGGGCACACTGCTTCAGTATCTAAGGAGTCACAAATGGTGCTGAACATTGTGCAATCATTAGTGAACATCCCCACTTCTGACCTTATGATGGAGGGAGAGTCATTAATGAAACAGCTGAACTGGTTGGGCTTACAATAATACCCTGAGGAACTCCTGCAGTAATGTCCTGGGACTGAGATGATTGACCTCCAACAACCACCGCCATCTTCCTTTGTGCTAGGTATAATTCCAACCAGTGGAGACTTTTCTTCCCGATTCCCATTTATTGCATTGATGCCAGTTTTGCTAGGGCTCCTTGATGCCACATTTGGTCAAATGCTGCCTTGTGTCAATGCAGTCACTCTCACCTCATCATGACAAAGCCACTAACTGAGCAACTCAAGAGGCTGTCCAAATTGTATTCAAAACACAAAATGAATCAAATTAAAAATCTAGCCCCATGCACACACCTGACACTCCACATCCACCCCATCTTAACACAGTCTAGAAACCAGAAAAGGCTAAACTTTCCATGTAGTGTTCTTGTATGTTCATGCTATTTTGGATACAACCCTGGTATCTGTTCATAATTATTAACACCTTCCTTACAATACTTAGCCCTTTGCCATATATTCTCTGGTAAATTGCTGATTCTTGCAAAGGTATGGCTGAGGCACATAAGAACATAAGAAATAGGAGGAGTAGGCCATCTAGCCCCTCGAGCCTGCCCCGCCATTCAATAAGATCATGGCTGATCTGAAGTGGATCAGTTCCACCTTAACATTTCTCAGCCTTGAAGTGTTTCTCGCACGCTATACAGACAAAGCATATTGTTCATAGAGTACAAAGGGGAGAAGGATGCAAGAGTGCAGAATGTAGTGTTATTGTCATAGCTAGGGTGTAGAGAAAGATCAGCTTAATACGAGGTAGGTCCATTCAAAAGTCTAATGGCAGCAGGTTAAATGTCACAGGAGAAAATTATACCCAAGTGTTTTCTCTCTGAAAAGTGGTGCCAAGCGAAATGACTGAGTTGAGTTTATCTCCACAATTTGTTCAGTGTATTGGGTGTGATGGACATTCTGGACATTGATTCTGGGTTTGAATGTGTAAGTCTGAATGATGAATGGCAGCAGTTTGTTAGGCCGATCCTGTGCTCACAGGAGTCACTAGCCGGCTAGTCAACAGCAACAATAAGGCCGGCTGCTTGCACCCCTCCCCAAGCTCAGCAGAACTGAGGCCACTGTCAGGGCTGGAAGCCGGGACCAAGCCGCTCTGCATGACTCAATACGCCTGAGCTCAGGGCCTCCCTGAGTGAGGTACAGCGAGGTAAAGCTCCCGGCCAGGATGGGGAAGCTGACAGCGGAATGCCCCGCTCCGTGAGGGGAGCCTCACTCCCTCCCCGGCCACACGTCGCCATGGGGACACCGCCACTTAGGCTCCGGGCAGGCCGGAGCCTCAGTCTCTCCCCTTTCCCTCCCATTACGAAGCAGCGCCTTCGCCAGCCCGCTCTTACCACGAACACGGCCTGGGGGATACCCAGGTGCTTACGGCCGCTCACAGCCGCGTTGCTATCGCCGCTCCCACTGGTGGTCGCCATCTTGGGGCAATCTGACGTTGTCTGAGTGACGCGGGTCTACCGGCCCAGGTCCCGCCCCCTCACTCCATTCTGATTGGTCCAATCCCCCTGGTCCGCTCTGATTGGTCCCGCGCTGCCGGCTGAGCTGTCAATCAGCAGAGAGCAGTGAGTGGCAACAATCCATTCCACCAATGCCCAGAAAATCCATCATATCCAATACACTGAAGATATTGTGGAGATAAACTCAACTCAAAGTCATTTCTTATCACTGCACACCACTTTTGAGAGAGAAAACACTCGTGTATATTTTTCTCCTGTGACATTTAACATTTTGCCATCAGACTTTTGAATGGACCTCCCTGGTGCTAGGGTCAATGGTGTATCGGAGCGGCTGCAGGACATTCTGAAAGGGGAGGGCGAACAGCCAGTGGTCATAGTACACGTTGGCACAAACGACAGAGGTAAAAAAAGGGATGAGGTCCTAAAAGCAGAATACAGGGAGCTAGGAAGAAAGTTAAGAAATCGGACCGCAAAGATAGTGATCTCAGGATTACTACCGGTGCCACATGCGAGTCAGGGTAGAAATGACAGGATATATCGGATAAATACGTGGCTGAAATGATGGTGTCAGGGGGAGGGTTTCAGATTCCTGGGGCATTGGGACCGGTTCTGGGAGAGGTGGGACCTGTACAAATTGGACAGGTTACACCTAGGCAGGACTGCGGCTGACGTCCTAGGGGAAGTGTTTGCTAGAGCAGTTGAGGAGGGTTTAAACTAATATGCCAGGGGGATGGGAACCTATGTAAGGTGTCCAAGAAGGAGGGAGCAAGGGCAAAATGTGGGGAGAAGGTTCCAACTTCATCAAAAATCAGGAAAAAAGTTAAAAGGAAGGAGAACTCAGGAGATGTTATTAATGGAAGCGTTAGAATTCAAAAGGAAGGTACAAAAACTAGCATAAGGGCACATTATCTGAATGCTCGTAACATTCGAAACAAGGTAAATGAGTTGACAGCACAAATCATTGCGAACAAATATGATTTAGTGGCCATTACAGAGACATGATTGCAGAATGGTCACGACTGGGAGTTAAATATCCAGAGGTATTAGACTGTTCAGAGGGACCGACAGGAAAGTAAGGGAGGTGGTGTAGCTCTGATATTTAAGGATGACATCAGGGCGGTAGTGAGAGATGATATAGGTTCTATGGAAAAAAGGTTGAATCCATTTGGGTGGAAATTAGAAATAGTAAGGAGAAAAAGTCACTGATAGGCATAGTTTTTGGCCACCAAATAATAACATCATGGTGGGGCGAGAAATAAACAAAGAAATAACTGATGCATGTTAAAATGGTATGGCAATTATCATGGGGGATTTTAATCTACATATCAATTGGCCAAACCAGGTCGGTCAAGGCAGCCTTGAGGAGGAGTTCATAGAATGTATCTGCGATAACTTCCTTGAACAGTATGTAATGGAACTACAAGGGAGCAAGCTATCCTAGATCTGGTCCTGTGTAATGACAGTAAGAGTTTTAACAACACCAGGTTAAAGTCCAACAGGTTTATTTGGTAGCAAATGCCATTAGCTTTTGGAGCGCTGCTCCTTCGTCAGATGGAGTGGATAGCAGATATCCACGCCATCTGACGAAGGAGCAGCGCTCTGAAAGCTAATGGCATTTGCTACCAAATAAACCTGTTGAACTTTAACCTGGTGTTGTTAAAACTCTTACTGTGTTTACCCCAGTCCAATGCTGGCATCTCCACATCATGACTACCTGTGTAATGAGACAGGAATAATGAATGATCTTACAGTTAGGGATCCTCACGGAAGAAGCGATCACAGTATGGTTCAATTTAAAATACAGATGGAGGGTGAGGAGGTAAAATCCAATACCAGTGTCTTGTGCTTAAACAAAAGAGACTACAAAGGGATGAGGGAGGCATTGGCTAAGGTAGACTGGGAGCAAAAACTTTATGGTGGGACAATTGAGGAACAGTGGAGGACTTTCAAAGCGATCTTTCACAGAGCTCAGCAAAAGTATATACCAGAAATAAGGAAGGCCTGTAGAAAAAGAGATAATCAGCCATGGATATCTAAGGAAATAAAGGAGGATATCAAGTTGAAAGAAAATGCATGCAAAGTGGCAAAGATTAGTGGGAAACTAGAGGATTGGGAAATCTTTAAAGTCAACAGAAAGCCACGAGAAAAGCTATAAAGAAAAGTAAGATGGATTATGAGAGTAAACTAGCTCAGAATATAAAAACAGATAGCAAAAGTTTCTACAAATATATAAAATGAAAAAGAGTGGCTAAAGTAAACATTGGTCCTTTAGTGGATGAGAAGGGGATATATATAAATGATTTGGAAGAAGATGTAGCTGGTCTGATTAGTAAGTTTGCGGACGACACAAAGATTGCTGGAGTTGCGGATAGTGATGAACATTGTCAGAGAATACAGCAGGATATAGATAGGCTGGAAAATTGGGCGGAGAAATGGCAGATGGAATTTAATCCAGATATATGTGAAGTGATGCATTTTGGTAGCTCTAATGCAGGGGGGAGCTATACAATAAATGGCAGAACCATCAGGAGTATAGACACACAGAGGGATCTGGGTGCGCAAGTCCACTGATCCTTAAAGGTGGCAGCACAGGTGGAAAAGGTGGTGAAGAAGGCATATGGCATGCTTGCCTTTATTGGACGGGGCATAGAATATAAAAGTTGGCATATGATGTTGCAGTTGTATAGAACGTTGGTTAGGCCACATTTGGAATACTGCATCCCAGTTCTGATCGCCACACTACCAGAAGGACGTGGAGGCTTTGGAGAGAGTGCAGAAAAGGTTTACCAGGATGTTGCCTGGTATGGAGGGTACTAGCTATGAGGAGAGATTGAGTAAACTAGGGTTGTTCTCCCTGGAAAGACGGAGGTTGAGGGGCGACCTAATAGAAGTTTATAAAATTATGAAGGGCATAGATAGGGTGAACAGTTGGAAACTTTTTCCCAGGTCAGAAATGACAAACACAAGGGGTCACAAGTTCAAGGTAAGGGGGGCAAGGTTCAATACAGATATGCGGGGGACGTATTTTACACAGAGGGTGGTGGGGGCCTGGAATGCACTACCAAGTAAGGTGGTTGAGGCAGACACGCTAGGATCATTTAAGACTTATCTAGATAGCCACATGAACAGACTGGGAATAGAGGGATACAAACGGATGGTCTAGTTAGGAACACATGATCGGTGCAGGCTTGGAGGGCCAAAGGGCCTGTTCCTATGCTGTATTGTTCTTTGTTCTTTGTTAGTAACTGGAAATGAGAAAATGGCTGAGGCATTGAACAGGTATTTTGTGTCGGTCTTCACAGTGGAAGACACAAATAACATGGCAAAAATTGATGACAGGAAGGCTATGGCAGGTGAGGACCTAAAAACTATCATTATCATGAAAGAGGTAGTGTTGGGCAAACTAATGGGGCTAAAGGTAGACAAGTCTCCTGGCCCTGATGGAATGCATTCCAGGGTACGAAAAGAGATGGCAGGGGAAATAGCAAATGCACTAGTGGTAATTTACCAAAATTTGCTGGACTCTGGGGTGGTTCCCGCAGATTGGAAAACAGCAAATGTGATGCCACTGTATAAAAAAGGAGGTAGACAAAAGGCAGGTAACTATAGGCTGGTTAGCTTAACTTCTGTAGTAGGGAAAATGCTTGAATCTATCATCAAGGGAGAAATAGCGAGACATCTGGATATAAATTGTCCCATTGGTAAGACGCAACATGGGTTCATGAAGGGCAGGTCATGTTTGACTAATTTGGTAGAATTCTTTGAGAACATTACTTGCGCAGTGGACAATGAGGAACCTGTGGATGTGGTGTATTTGGATTTCCAGAAGGCTGCTACATAAGATAAAGGTGCACGGTGTTACGGGTAATGTATTAGCATGGATAGAGGATTGGTTAACTAACAGAAAGCAAAGAGTGGGGGTAAATGGGTGCTTTTCTGGTTGGCGATCAGTGGCTAGTGGTGTGCCTCAGGGATCAGTGTTGGGACCGCAATTGTTTACGATTTACATAGCTGATTTGGAGTTGGGCACCAAGTGTAGTGTGTCAAAATTCACAGATGACACTAAGATAAGTGGCAGAGCAAAGTGTGCAGAGGACGCTGAAAGTCTGCAAAGGGATATAGATAGTCTAAGTGAGTGGGCGAGGGTCTGGCAGATGGAGTACAATGTTGGTAAATGTGAGGTCATCCATTTTGGTAGGAGTAACAGCAAAATGGACTATTATTGAAATGGTAAAAAATTTCAGCATGCTGCTGTGCAGAGGGACCTGGGTGTCCTTGTACAAGAATCACAAGGAGTTGGTTTGCAGGTGCAGCAGGTAATTAAGAAGGCAAATGGAATTTTGTCCTTCATTGCTGGAGGGATGGAGTTTAAAAACAGCAAGGTTATGTTGCAGCTGTATAAGGTGCTGGTGAGGCCACACCTGGAGTACTGTGTATAGTTTTGGTCTCCTTACTTGAGAAAGGATATACTAGCACTGGAGGGGGTGCATAGGAGATTCACTAGGTTGATTCCAGAGTTGAGAGGGTTGGCTTATGAGGAGAGACTGAATAGACTGGGGCTATACTCATTGGAATTCAGAAGAATGAGGGGAGATTTTAAAGAAACATATAGGATTATGAAGGGAATATATAAGATAGAAGCAGGGAAGTTGTTTCCACTGCCGGGTGAAACTAGAACTAGGGGGCATGGCCTCAAAATAAGGGGAAGCAGATTTAGGACTGAGTTGAGGAGGAACTTCTTCACACAAAGGGTTGTGAATCTGTGAAATTCCCTGTTCAGTGAAGCAATTGAGGCTACCTCATTGAATGTTTTTAAGGCAAGGATAGATAAATTTTTGAACAGTAAAGGAGTTAAGGGTTATGGTGAGCGGGCGGGTAAGTGGAGCTGAGTCCACGAAAAGATCAGCCATGATCTTATTGAATGGCGGAGCAGTCTCGAGGGGCCAGATGGCCTACTCCTGCTCCTAGTTCTTATGTTCCTAGTTCTTATATAAAGATGATCGTTCTCTATGTCCTAGCTATGACTGTAACACTACATTTTGCATCCTCTCCGTTCCTTCTCCCCTATGTACTCTATGAATGATATGGTTTGGCCATATAGTGTGCAAGAAACAATATTTTTCACTGTTTTGGAAGGTCTAATACAGATAGAAAATACGCAGTAAATGGCAGAACCCTTAAGAGGATTGGTATGCAGAGGGATCTTGGTGTAAAGGTACTCAGGTCACTGAAAGTGGTAATGCAGGTGGAGAAGGTAGTCAAGAAGGCATATAGCATACTTGCCTTCATTGGCCAGGGCATTGAGTTTAAAGATTGGCAAGTTATGTTGCAGCTTTGTAGAACCTTAGTTAGGCCGCACTTGGAATATAGTGTTCAATTCTGGCCGCCACACTACCAGAAGCTTGTGAAGGCTTTGGAGAGGGCACAGGAAAGATTTACCAGAATATTGCCTGGTATGGAGGGCATTAGTTATGAGGAGAGATTGGAGAAACTTGGTTTGTTCTCACTGGAACAACAGAGGTTGGGGGTCAACCTGATAGAAGTCTATAAGATTATGAGGGGCATGGACAGAGTGGATAGTCTGAAGCTTTTTCCCAGGGTGGAAGAGTCAATTACGAGGGGGCAAAAGTTTAAAGGAGATGTACGAGACAAGTTTTTTACACGGAGGGTGGCGGATGCCTAGAACTCGCTGCCAGGGGAGGTAGTGGAAGCAGATACGATGGTGACTTTTAAGGGACGTCTTGACCAATACAGGAATAGGATAGGGATGGAGGATTATGGTCCCCGAAAGGGTAGGGGGTTTTAGTTCAGTCAGGTAGCATAGTCGGTTGCCGGCTTAGAGGGCTGAAGGGCCTGTTCCTGTGCTATAATTTTCTTTGATCTTTGTTCTATGTGACAATAAATCAAATCAAAGGACGGCACAATGGCACAGTGGTTAGCAGTGCTGCCGCACTGTGCCAGGGACCCAGTTTCGATTCCCAGCTTGCATGACTGCTTCTCCCTGTGTCTGCATGGGTTCCCTCCAGCTGCTCCGGTTTCCTCCCACAGTTCAAAAGACATGCTGGTTAGGCACATTGGCCATGTAAAATTCCCTCTCAGTGTACCCGACACTGGAGTTTGGCGACTAGGGGATTTTCACAGTAACTTCGTTGCAGTGTTAGGATGCATGTATGTGTGTGTGTGAGGATGTATGTATGTGCATGAGGATGTGTGTGTGTGGATGTATTTGTGAGGATATGTGTTTGTGAGGATGAGATGTATTTATGCATGTGTGAGGATGTGTTTGTGCATGTGAGGATGAGTATGTGTAAGGATGTGTGTATACGTGATGATCAGATGTGTATGTGAGGATGTGTATGTGTGTGTGTGTTGGTACTCTGCCTTTAAGAAATGTATTTATATTGTTTCTTGTGAAGGGAATATTTTAAACTTTAGCTCTGATTATGGTACCGTTTTGTCTGCTCCAAGCTGCCCACATTCTGGAAATGTTGAAGCGTAATTGATGCCTCTTCCTAATATATGCAACTATATGTAACTAGAAGACTTGTTTACATTTGACCACTGTATTCGCACCTATTTCACGGCAAAAAAAGGGTTGGCGACAGTATGTGAATGCTTGAGGTTCCCTAATGCTCATTGGAGGTCACTAGTGGCTTGAAAAGTTTGGGAAACACTGTTCTAGACAATAAAGGTCGCAGGTTCAGAAGGTGTTGTTGAAGGAATCTTGGTGAGTTATTGTGGTGCATCTTGTAGATGGTCCACATTGCTGCCACTGTGTCGGCGGTGAATGTTTGAGATGGTGGATGGGGTGCCCATAAAATGGGCTGCCTTGTTCTGATGGCATCGAGCCTCTTGAGTATTGTTGGAGCTGGACTCAACCAAGCAAGTGGATGATATTCCACTGCACTCAAGACTTGTTCCTTGTAGATGGTGGACAGGCTTTATGTTGAACAACTGAACAAAATCGGTGTCAAAACTGCACTTAGGTAATAAAGCAAAGATCAGATTTATTAAAATAAAAATTAATTAATAGAAAAAGATCAACAGAGCAAATTATTCTACATGACAACATTTAACTTGCACCTCAATGGTTCATAAACAAATAAAACTGCAATGCTTTGATAATAATGAAAGGACTTACATTGATCTTCATTTTTCACTTTCTCTGGATAGCCAAGTAAGTACTTTTGGAGTGTAGTTGCTATTGCAAATACCTCAATTTTAAATGTTCATCCTTATATTCAAATTCCCCCATGACTTCTCCCCATTCCATTTCTGTAGCCTCTTCCAAGTCTACAACTCTACAAGGGCTCTGTACTCCTCCAATTCTGGTCTCTTGCACATCTCAATTTTGATAGCCCTACCATTAGTGGCTATTCCTTCAGCTGCATTTCTCCAAGCTCTGGAGTTCCCATCCTAAAACTCTTCCCTCAGTATCCATCTCTACTCCATAAAGCCAATTCTTAAAACCTACCTCACATCTATCCTAATATCACCTATGATCTTCGTTGTCAAATTTTGTTTGATGCATGCCTGTGAAATGCCTTTGAGCATTTATTATGTTAAAGATGCTACATAAATACAAGTTGTGTTTGAAACATGGCACCCAATTTGCACTCAACAAGGTCTTACAAACGTCAATGAGATAAAGGCAAGGTACCTTATTGAGTTCTTTGAGAAGGTGACCAAAGAGGTGGATGAGGGTAAAGCGGTTGATGTGGTGTATATGGATTTCAGCAAAGCGTTTGATAAGGTTCCCCATGGTAAGCTTTTGCAGAAAATACGGACACATGGAATTGAGGGTGATTTAGCGGTTTGGATCAGGAATTGGCTAGCTGTAAGAAAACAGAGGGTGGTGGTTGATGGGAAATATTCATCCTGGAGTTCAGTTGCTAGTGGTGTACCGCAAGGATCTGTTTTGGGGCCACTGCTGTTTGTCATTTTTATTAATGACCTGGATGAGGGCGTGGAAGGATGGATTAGTAAATTTGCGTAGAGACAACTCTGGTAATTATAGACCAGTGAGCCTTACTTCTGTTGTGGGCAAAGTTTTGGAAAGGATTAAAAGAGATAGGATTTATAATAATCTAGAAAGGAACAATTTGATTAGGGATAGTCAATACGGTTTTGTGAAAGGTAGGTCGTGCCTCACAAACCTTATTGAGTTCTTTGAGAAGGTGACCAAAGAGGTAGATGAGGCTAAAGCAGTTGATGTGGTGTATATGGATTTCAGTAAAGCGTTTGATAAGGTTCCCCATGGTAGGCTATTGCAGAAAATACGGAGGCATGGGATTGAGGGTGATTTTGCGGTTTGGATCAGAAATTGGCTAGCTGTAAGAAGACAGAGGGTGGTGGTTGATGGGAAATGTTCATCCTGGAGTTCAGTTACCAGTGGTGTACCGCAAGGATCTGTTTTGGGGCCACTGCTGTTTGTCATTTTTATAAATGACCTGGATGAGGGCGTTGAAGGATGGGTTAGTAAATTTGCGAATGACACTAAAGTCGGTGGAGTTGTGGACAGTGCGGAAGGATGTTGGAGATTACAGAGGGACATAGATAAGCTGCAGAGCTGGGCTGGGAGGTGGCAAATAGAGTTTAATGCGGAAAAGTGTGAGGTGATTCACTTTGGAAGGAGTAACAAGAATACAGAGTACTGGGCTAATGGTAAGATACTTGGTAGTGTGGATGAGCAGAGAGATCTCGGTGTCCATGTGCATAGATCCCTGAAAGTTGGCACCCAGGCTGATAGGGTTGTTAAGAAGGCATACAGTGTGTTAGCTTTTATTGGTAGAGGGATTGAGTTTCGGAGCCATGATGTCATGTTGCAGCTGTACAAAACTCTGGTGCGGCCGCACTTGGAGTATTGCGTACAGTTCTGGTCGCCGCATTTTAGAATGGATGTGGAAGCATTGGAAAGGGTGCAAAGGAGATTTACCAGGATGTTGCCTGGTATGGTGGGAAGGTCTTATGAGGAAAGGCTGAGTGACTTGAGGCTGTTTTCGTTAGAGAGAAGGTTAAGAGGTGACTTAATAGAGGCATACAAGATGATCAGAGGATTAGATAGGGTGGACAGTGTAAGCCTTTTTCCTCAGATGGTGATGGCTAGCATGAGGGGACATAGCTTTAAATTGAGAGGTGATAGATATAGGACAGATGTCAGAGGTAGGTTCTTTACTCAGAGTAGTAAGGGTGTGGAATGCCCTGCCTGCAACAGTAGTGGACTCGTCAACATTAAGGGCATTTAAAGGGTCGTTGGATAAACATATGGATGATATTGGAATAGTATAGGTTAGATGGGCTTTAGATTTGTTTCACAGGTCGGCGCAACAGAGGTCCGAAGGGCCTGTACTGTGCTGTAATGTTCTATGTTCTATAAGTAAGTATAAGATTTAGCCTGTTCATTTCAATGTTGATAAAACATAAAGAACTGCTGAACTGGTCAGAGGCTGCCAAATACATTTCTGTACATGGAATATCAATCAGCTCTTTCCTACTGATTTTATAGGACATTTCCTGCAATGAAATAAACTTTGTTAAATTCGATTTTCACAAGTATTTGTGAGACTTTTATTCCAAAAGTGAGATGTGGGGGGGGGGGAGAGGTGCCACACCACCTTTTGAGGTGAGCTCATCACTGCAACGTTCCGGGTCTCTGTCAGTTTTTCTGACAGCTGGGAGCTTTGAACTGGTAGTGGGTGCAGGAGCAGAGGGATTTGGGTGTGTATCTGCATAGATTATTGAAGGTGACAGGACAGGTGGAGAGAGCAGTTAATAAAGCATACAGTGAAGAAAGTTATCTCCAATTGCCAAGGGATCTTGATCAACTGGGCCAGTGGGCTGACAAATGGCAGATGGATTTTAATTTAGACAAATGCGAGGTGTTGCATTTTGGTAGATTGAACCAGGGCAGGACTTACTCAGTTAATGGTAGGGATTTGGGGAGAGTTACAGAACAAAGAGATCTAGGGGTACATGTTCATAGCTCCTTGAAAGTGGGGTCACAAGTGGACAGAGAAGGCATTCGGCATGCTTGGTTTCATCAGTCAGAGCATTGAATACAGGAGTTGGGACGTCTTGTTGAAGTAGTACAAGACATTGGTAAGGCCACACTTGGAATACTGTGTGCAATTCTGGTCACCCTATTATAGAAAGGGTATTATTAAACTAGAAAGAGTGCAGAAAAGATGTACTAGGATGCTACCGGGACTTGATGGTTTGAGTTATGAGGAGAGGCTGGGTAGACTGGGACTTTTTTCTCTGCAGCGTAGGAGGCTGAGGGGTGGTACAATTTTATCTTTTAAAAAGCATTTAGATAGTTACATGGATAAGATGTGTATAGAGGGATATGGGCCAAATGCGGGCAATTGGGATTAGCTTAGGGGTTTAAAAAAAAAGGGAGGCATGGACAAGTTGGGCCAAAGGGCCTGTTTCCATGCTGTAAACCTCTATGACTCTCTGAGTACCCTTGGCTTTATTATTGTGGAATTGTTTTGAATTGTTTCCTATAAACATCTCTGCTTTGAAACACAACTCTTCTTGATTGAAAACAATGTAACATGTTCCCATCAATCCTCCATCCACTACTTCTTGGGACTGATCCTCTTAGTACAGGTGGAGTTCCCAATGGACAATCTGCACCTTCTGATTCTTCAGTATCAGATGGAAGTTTTCTTTTCTTCGATGACATGTTTGTCATTGTTCGATGTCTATAATACATATGATGAATATGTTTTAACTTTTCTTTCGACTTTAAATTTTCAATGTTCTTTTTTACTATCACAATTAGATTATAAGAGAAACTAAGTTACGCTGAACATATACATTAGTTAGAACTCAGCTGGTGTATTGTGTACAGTTCTGGGTGCCACACAAGAGGAAGGATGCAAGCACATTGGAGCGTGCAGAAGAGGTTTACCAAGAATGGTTCCAGGGATAAGAAACTTTGGTTATGAGGAAAGATTGCAGAGGTTGGGACAGTTTTCCTTAGAGAGGTGGTTGAGAGGAGATTTGAAGAAATGTTCAAAATCAAGAGAAGGCTGGGCAGGGTAGATAGAGAAAACTGTTTCCAATTGTAAAAGCATCAAGAATGAGAAAACACATTTAAAGTGATTTGCAAAAGAAGCAAATGTGAGGTCAGAAAAAACTTTCACAAAGCGAGTGGGTCAGGTCTGGAATGCACTGCCTGAAAGTGTGGTGGAGACAGGTACAATCAAGGATTTGAAGAGACCATTAAATGATTATTTGAATAGAAACAGTGTGTAAAAGTACAGGGAAAAGGCAGGAGAATGGCACCAAGTCATAATTTTAAAAGTAATTTTAAGAGATGTGGGCATCATTGGCTAGATCAGTATTTATTGTCCATACCATTTGCCCTTCAGAAAGTGGTGGTGAGCTGCCTTCTTGAACTGCTGCAGTCCATTTGGTGTAGATACACCACAGTGCTGTTAGGTAGGGAGTTCCAGGATTTTGACCCAGAGACAGTGAAGGAATGGCGATTTATTTCCAAGTCAGAATGGTGAGTGGCTTGAGGGGAAACTCCAGATGATAATGTTCTCGGGCATCTGCTGTGGTTTGCAAAAGTGGAAGGGAAACCAAAGCTTAGACTCCGTGAACATTGTGGTCAGGATCAGTGGGGTACTGGAGATCCATTCAAACGTGAGGGGAAATGGACATAAACACATATGGCTGGAGCAGAAATCCATTAAGCTGTCAATGGAGTTGTTTCCAAGGCACAGCATGTTGAATTTGTTAAAGATCAAAGAGTTTCATTGGAATGGACAGGCTTTCAAACAATTCAGCTTGTGGAAGCCTCAAACATCAAATTAAAGCTTTGTGCATACTTTGGGGGCTGAGTGCACAACTGTGCGTACTGGATCATGTGCCCCCACCCCCCCCCACCCCGCCGGCCACCCCACCCCACACCCCATCCCCCTGCCCCCCCCGCCCACCCCACCCCGCCCGCCCCACCCCACCCCACCCCACGCTGCAGAATGGAATAGGCCTGGAGATTAAATTGACGGCCACTTCAGAATTTTCACTACTGAAGACAGGAACGCAGATGTTGATCATGGGGCTGCCCAAAATCACCATGCCAGGGGTGATCTTCAGTCTGTCAGGGAGTGGTGAAGTCAACCCCTTGCCCTCATCCCAAGCCTACCCAACCTCCAGGACCCTTTCCTTTGCAGACTGGCAGCAGCAGGGAAGGGGGGGGGGTAGCAAATGGCCACTGGACTGATCTCCTGGAGCACCCTTGGGGCCTAAGGCACTAGGTCAGGGTGTCAGTGCCAAGGGAGAGTACACCTTTGGCACAAAGTGTGGTGTGAAGGGGGACTGAGTGGGGGACGGGGTCCTGCGTGGTATGGGGGTTTCCCCAATATTTCTGGTTGGGGGATGCCCCTCTTTGGTGCGGGATTGGTGGTGCTCCCTTGGTCAGTAGGAGGGGGTAGGCACTATGTTAATTTTGGGAGAGTGGGCCTATCTCCAAGTGCAGAGATCGGGGAGTCTTTCAGCCTGGTCTCAGGACAGCAGGACTGGCTGGCAGGTTGCTCTAAATTACCTTAACAACATATTTCAGGTGAGTGATTCCCACCTGAAGGATGCTGCCAATGTTAAACATTCCTGTTCTCCTGTTGGCATGGGCACTTTGTCCCAAAATGGGAGAATCAGGCCCTAGATTGCTATAGCATCAACCTTCTTGTGACCTGCCTGGCTGCTCCAATCCAGGCTCATCATGTACAGGACGATCAGCTCGGTCAGTGAACTGCTCACCAGATTATTGGTATGAGGTTTATGCCTTTCCAACTAAGTGCCCATTTCCAAACTGCCCCGTGCTTGTTGTCCATTTCCAAACTGTCACGTACTTGTTGTCCATTTCCAAACTGCCCCGTGCTTGTTGTCCATTTCCAAACTGTCACGTACTTGTTGTCCATTTCCAAACTGCCCCGTGCTTGTTGTCCATTTCCAAACTGTCACGTACTTGTCCATTTCCAAACTGCCCCGTGCTTGTTGGCCTACATCGGCTCACAATCTGACAAAAGCTTGATTTCAAGATTCTTTGCCATTGTTTTTAAATCTCTCCCCAGCTCTGTGCCATCTTCTAGCCCCAAAACCCCTTAAAATCATCGTACTCTTCCAATTTCTACCACTCCACAATTGGCTACCATGTCTTCAGTTGTCCAGGCACCAAAATCTGGAATTCCCTCCCTACACTTCCTTCTCCTTTAAGTTGCCCCTTAAAACTCACCTCTTTGACATTGCTTTTTGTCACTTATCTGAATATCTCTACTATGGCTCAGTGTCACAGTTTTTGATAAATCTCCTGTGAAGTGCGTTAGGAAATGTATTTCTCTTTAATGTGGGAACAAGTTTATTAGCTAAACTTGCATATTCCAACAAAACCATTCAACAGGATTCTTTTTTGAAAAAGTGCCTGCGCATTGAAAATTGCCCAATACTTGAAAGAAAACACAAGCAGAAGTGTTTAATACATTTCCTTTATTATGCAATAATGCACTTGCCCATACACTGATTTCAGAATCAAATACAACCCTGATGAAACTTGCTGTTTTTTCTAAGTTTACTAGTTACTGCAAATGTATAAATGATAACATATACAGGTTTCAATTACTCAAAAAATATAATCTGCAAAAATGCAATACAACAGCGTAATTTTCATTTGTTGCAATTCAGAGATAGTCATTTTTGTTCCCCTCACAGCACAAACTACCCAAAACAGAAAGAAAATTCCTGCACTTATTTACAAAGAAGCACCGATCCACAGTGCTTTAATTATTTATTCAGTTGAACTCCCGCTTCTAAATGCACTAAAATCTAGGGTAATTAGCCCCCTCCCCCTTATTTCAGTGCTCATACATTTACCACAGTGATACATATAAATGTTGGAAGATTTTTTATTAATTGAAGCATTAATGCACTAAATGTATGCAACAAGCCTGTTTAAATGATGGAAAAGGTAGTTTATATTGTGAAGGAAATATTTTCAGCATTTTACTTGTTTAAAAGTCAATGAGTTGTTCTGATGACTTTTTAAAAGTTGAAGACTATACTGAGGGAAACATCCTAAAATATGGCTGGAATCTGAAGAAACAAGATTCCTACAAGGAAGTACAAGGTTAATTAAATATTTCCTCGGTAATTTTAAATTTGTATTGGTTCACCAAAAATGGTAGCAGCAAGTCAATGTGCTTTCACTATTTAAAAAGGAATATTTTTGTAAAATATATGCAGACAAGTGCTTTTGAAGGAGTTTCCATGCAAATCAAAACCTGAAGAAATTATTGCAGCTAGATTACCTTTGTAACTTCGAGTCAATTAGAATTCCATGTTGGAGGTAGCAAGGAAATCAACATTCTACAGCATACTCTGTTGGCTGCTCACTGCATTGGCACATTTAAACATAATTAAGAGATTACTTGGTGGCTCTCAACTTTAGCTAACTTGCAATGGGTTGATAAAGGATTACTTACATTTGATAAAAATATTAAAGTATCCATCAGATGAGAAAAATGTCTTGAACACTAGTACTAAGGGAGCCCTAACATACTGCAACTTAATATATCTCTAAGCCACAAAGTCAAAGCACCAGATACAATAAACTAAGGTGTGCGGCAGGAAAATAGGAAGGAGCTATGATTTATGGCAATATAGAAAACTGTGTCTCAAACAAGCTTTGTTGGTCTATGCTGCCAGCAACTTGTAAGGCTCTATTGAATGTTTTGGATTAAAAGGGTCTTGCAATAGCATCTCTATGGTATGTGGAATGTAATTCTTATTACTAGAATATGAGGGTTCCTAAAATATGCCACTTACTCTAATCCATTTAAAAAATAAATTACTTGTGCAAACTTTGATTATATAATACTGAGCATAAGTACAAGTTTTTTTGCTCTTAAGCTTGGGCAGCCAGCCATTCATATTTCTTTCCCTACAATTAAATTCTGAAGCCTGCACTAGTGCCTCAGGTCCAGAAATATGGCAAATTGCAGTCTTGCTAAAATGACCTGCTGAGCGCTTCCTGTATTCTCTGCCTTTATATGCAAGATAATATCGACTGATTTGAATGTACATTATCGTGATGCAGAGCAGCTCAGCCTCTGTAGGTTGACCTTGTAATTATTTCTTGGTATATTTCAACACACTCCAACAGGGCGAAATAAACTGGGACTCTGTTGCTGTAAAACATTCTATAACATGAAGTACACTTTACAGGATGTATGACAGATAAAGACCTATCAAGAACCTGACATACATAGGCTTGACTCAAACAAGGGGTGTTCCTCTTTTATTTTGTCTTACAGCTCCTTCCTCCTACCTCTTCCAATAGTTAGTTCAGTGCAAAAAAAAATGAAGCAAACACACAACAGTCCTCTCATTAAATAAACCAAAGATTCTGGCTGTGATTTACATCAATTTGAGCTGTATCATTGATTATGAAAATTATTCAATGACTTTATCAAAGCTATCTAGGGAAGAAAGCAACTGTACACAATTATTTCACTACATTAAAAACAGTTACACTTGAACAACTCATTTTCTACATGAATGGCATCTCTGGAATTATTCAAATGCATTAGGACAAAATATTGTCACTTAATCTTTTTTTAAGAAAGGATGATTTCCCTGCATATCTAGTTCAGCCCAAGGTGGTGTATGAAACAATGAGTTCTTTTGCATTCCTGGTATTTTATAAATCTAATATATAACAATCAGGCTACTGTCCAACGCTCGAAATATTTGATGGGGGTGCTCTGTAGGTAAATGGTGTGGATTTCAATTTTACTTCTGGAGCTAATTTTTGTTTTCTTTAAAAAAAAGGTACTTAGAAAATTCAACTTCAGATTTTGTGCATATAGATGAAATCCAGAGAATACATAGGTCTTTGGCACAAAATAAGTGTACATTTTGACCTGTTTCCGCTCTTTTTGCAAACCTCACCTTAAACTGAACTAAAGGTCAATTCTAAACTGTGTCCACAAGATAGAAAAGAAAATTCCATGAAAATTGCTGGAGCAACAAATGAACGATAGGCAAAACCAAACAAAACTCATTAGCCCTATGATATTTAATTACCCTTATGGAGCAAAAGCTTCAGATCCTGCTATTAAGTTATAAAATATTTAATTTAGATGGGAAAAATTGGCATTACTTAGAAATAAATAGTGAAGGAGAAATGTAGTTTGATTTGTCAAAACATTAAAAATTTTAAATTAAAATTAACAAATTTGTACAAATCTTCTTGGGTTACTGTAGCAAGTTAAAGAGGAAGAGCTGTGCTATATGTACACCAAAATTCACATATTTCAACAGATTTTTATTTAGAAATTGTAACCAGCTACATCTGGACAATTTTATGTTGGCAGAAATTTATATAACATTCACAGTCCAACCTATATCATCAACAGTCTTCAGAATAGATTTTTCATCTTAGATGTAAAGCACCAAGTAGTGCAATTTGGAGCAGAAATTACTATTGCAAGTTTCAAAACCTCATTAGCGCTAAGGAGAGACGAACTTCAAAATGTATGTAGTTAAAAATGTATTGGTTGTCATGCTTCAATTCTTTGGGGAAAGGGTTAAAGAGGATAACTTTCTGCATAGTTCCTCACTAGCCACCCATTAAAGTTGCTGATTGAATTGCTGATCCCAATACTTAGGACAATGAAAACCCTTCGGTTCTTTTGAAATTTATTAGTTTGTAGAATGATCAGGATTCTAAAAAAATGTATAGAAGAGTCCTATAAAAATGAGACTAAATACATCCCCAGAGACTTGCAGATCAGTATCAAAGTGCGCAACATTATATTGTGTGGTGCAATGTTCATTTGCATTTAACACCCACTTTGTTAGCTTTGACCTATGGTTATAATGTTTTTTTCATATTATGCAGTTTGATACAATACATAATTACTACATCAGCACCTGTAATTGCGTTGTCTGCCTTTGGTGGGTCAACTCTCATAATACAACATTTCAGTACTTGGTGACCATTGCTTAATTGTCCTTTTAGAAATGTATCTGGTTTGCAAAATAGTCTCAGAAACAAACTTACAGCATAAATTATTTGCAAATTTAGCGAGTCAAACTGTGCAATATTACCAAGAACTTGATTTTGAGTTTTGGAGAAGGGGAGGGGCGAAGTAGGGGCACAGGAATTGAATCTTAAGTTTTATTAGCAACTTAACAGCTAAAGTCAGTAGAAAAGCAGGTTCAGATATCATGAACACCTTCAGCTTAGTTAGTGGGATATACAAAATAAGGAAATCGACTTTGATCACAGAAACCATGACTAAATAAAGTCATAACATTAACCTTTTTGGGTATCCGATATCTGGAGGAAATGTACACACGCACAGAAATAGATGTGTAACTTAGGCTCAATTGCTTCATATGCACATGCTGCATTTAACAGATGGTCCTAGTTGCATCAGAGCTTTAGTATCCTACAACATGTTTATAGCAAGCAAAAGTTATTGTATCTCTCCCAGATCATGCTAAACCTATTTCTGTGCTGTTAATGGAATATTCAAGTTTAGCTGTAATCAGACATGGTTATCTCTAAATTATATCTGAGATGCATCATTCAGTGGTTCAAGCAGAAATTAAATGCTTAACCTAACCTTTCTTTAACCAGCTTGCTCCAATTCAGTAATGGTCAACTTCTCCAACCTAATCCTTAATAATGGAACAGATTGGTGACTACAACTTTTAAAAAATACTAGCTGCTTCATGATTTACAATTGTCCAAAATAAACACCCCCAAGACTTAAGTATTAAACCTCATTTCCAAAACAGACTGTAATTTTTTCTTTTTACACAGTGAAAAATAAATTCACATTCTGCACAGCAAAGCTTTATGATAATCCAGTAACTGTTGCCAGACGAAAACATGTAATACAATGCACCCAGTTATAACAGAATGAAATCCTTCGGAAATGGTTGAAAGGAACAGGAAGTAAACAGGACCGATAGTAGCAACTTTCGTTTTAAAAGTTTTGAATTGAAATACTCATCTGGCAGTAAGTTGAAGGTTAAAACCCGACTCAGAGAGCTTGGATAAGATCTATGAACAGTTTAAGAATTTGTCTGAACCTGGCTGGGCTACCATCTTGCAATTCCTTTTCAGCATTCAGTTCAAATGTTAATATTTATTGGTAACCTCTTGTTCATTCAAGCCAAGCTTTTAGAATCAGGAGTACTTTCATTTATGTTCAGCAGAGAGAAGAAAGGAAATTGTACTGAACAGGTCAATAAATATCAACATCTATTTAAGCCTGTTCAGCGGGTCGATGGCCATTCAAGACAGATTGGACTGTATTCTACTCAGCATTTCCCCACATCAAACAGATTTTGCATTTGAATGAAAAGTTAGATTGGGAATTAGTAATATGATGCAAGTTCAGTAACAGTTTAAATTGATGAATAAGCCTTGAGTCTTGGTCTATGTTCATCTGCCTTCACCCAGGTATTTGGTGCTTACTGAACTTTGTGTTGATGCAGTTCCGCTGTCTTTACATGAACTGCAACTGAGAAAATGGAGAAGGATATTAGTTAAAAGTGCTTTCTAGTTAGTTTTGTTGCCATCTTTGTCAAAAGACAAAATGGCTTGTATAAATTAATAGTTTAAGTGAATGTTTACCTGAGCTCCATTAACTGGTGCAAAAGGGTTGGTTGCCCTCATTACAGGCTGAGGATACATCATTGGGTGCTGTGCTACTACAGGCATTGTTCCCCCTGCAGGTACCTGTGAGTGACACTAATAAGCCAAAATTAATCAAAAGCCTAAACGAGTGGTAATACATCCATCCAACTTTTACACAACGAACAACATGTTCAAGGAATGTGATTTATTTTTATACTGTCAACAAATAGAGTGACTTCTAGTTCTGCCAATTATATTTTATACAAGGCTCTAAAATAAGTTCAACAGTGCAAAGAGTTGATGAAAATTCAACAGAGTTTGCTTAGTTAGTACTAAAAGTTGCCTTGTACAGCAGTAGCAGTGAAGTACCAGATAAACAAAGGGAGCCAAAGTTACTGCCTGCACCAAGAGCTCCAGGAGTGACAGCGTGTTTATGATACTACTGCTGTACTCAAAACTGCTTCAAGTCGAACCACAGTAAAACTTCTAAATTGATGTTTACGGCTCACCAGTGCTTTCCATTATCGACCTTCCACTAATACTGTGAAAATTCTCAGTTAGTTTCAGAAATGTATAATGAGCAAAATTTGAAAATACTTTGAATATTATCCAATATTGTTAAAAAGGAGATTACAGGAACTGTTCAGTGGATTGATGACCATCCCTCTGTCCCATATTGAATAAGTACATCAGTTACATTCCCACTTTCCACATCAGGAATGTTTATGGTCCATCTTGCAACCTCAATTCAATCCTTAGAAACAAGGTTAAGTCTGCTAAAAGTATTTTTTTCTCTCAAGTGCAGTTTAGAGAGGAAGTGGGGAATAGCAGAAAGGAGAATAAAAGATAATTCTGGCTAGATTCAAGATGCAGTCCTAAGCAATATAACTCTTCTCGTGAACACATATTTATAACTACAAAATGGCAGATTAGTCCAAATATTTCCCTCAAAAGTTGAACATATGTTTAATATGGCTTAGTGGGTAAAATCATTGCATGGTGCAATAAGTTAAAGTTTATTTATTAGCATCACAAGTAGGCTTACATTGACACTGTAATGAAGTTACTGTGAAAATCCCCTAGTTGCCACATTCTGGCACCTGTTTGGGTACACAGAGAATTTAGCATGTCCAATGCACCTAACCAGCACGTCTTTCAGATTGTGGGAGGAAACCGGAGCACCCAGAGGAAACCCACACAGACATAGGGAGAACATGCAAACTCCACACAGGCAATCACCCAAACCAGGAATTGAACCCGAGTCCCTGATGCTGTGAGGCAGCAGTGCTAACCATCGTGCCACCGAATACTAAACTTTGCGGGTCATGGAGGTCCTAGGTTGAATCTGACTTCAGCCAAAGTGTACTGTTAGCCTCCTTCAGAGTGGATGATGAAGGGATGATGACCAAGTTGAATAATAAAAAAAGAGGGGTTCCCACTAATCTGTGTTTGAAGTCAAGGTAAGGAGTCTAACACCAGGTTAAAGTCCAACAGGTTTATTTGGTAGCAAACGCCACTAGCTTTCGGAGTGCTGCTCCTTCGTCAGGTGAGTCTCTTATCCCACTCTCACTCACCTGACGAAGGAGCAGCGCTCTGAAAGCTAGTGGCATTTGCTACCAAATAAACCTGTTGGACTTTACCTGGTGTTGTTAGACTCCTTACTGTGTTTACCCCAGTCCAACGCCGGCATCTCCACGTTTTGAAGTCAAGGAACAGACAGAATCAAATTTGGCTAATGATGAAACTTATGGACTATAATCAAGCACAATTGACCACCTTCAGAAGAGGAGAGAATAAGAGAAAAAACAAAAATTAGGTACTCACCATTCCATATACAGGCACTTGAGATGTTGACATTGGGAAAGACATTGGCGCAGGCACCTGCATTGCAAAAATATTTTAATTATTTGCTAAAAGATCACAAAGAGGTTTGTATTATATTAAAATATTTAAAAAAATTATTACACCTTATTTGTGCCTCTACAAGTGGCTTGGAATAGAGGTCAATTGTAAACTAGGTTTCACTCTGATAACTCATTTCTATCAGTTGCACATGATAGGTTGTTGTCCAGGATAGTCTGGTAAAAATGTACAGCGCAACCCAGCCAAGCAAAAAGAGGGAAGACACATTGCACAAACATGAACAAAGGTTCCTTTTTAATTGAAATAAAAGCAAAATACTGCAAGTGCTGGGGATCTGAAATAAAATCGATAAGTGCTGGGGAACCTCAAGGTGTGGCAGCATCTGTGGAGAAGGAAACAACGGCCGCAATTCTCCCAAAAGCACTGAATTGGTGGGAAAACTGTTCTAGATCCAACTGTTTTCTCAGTTCAGCTTCTCACCTGAATCTCCGCACTCCGTGCACTGCAAAGGTCCCAGATGTGAATATCATTAAAAATCCAGGGGGCGGGGCCTATTCACACCGGAGTTTGACAGTTCTGGAACTCTGCGCATGCGCAGTGGGTCCCGATCTGTTAAGACTCCCCATTTGCTGGCCAGCTCAATCGCTGGCCAGCTTGGGACCCCCGCAGTGCTGCTCCTCCAGCCCCACCGTGGCCCCCACAACAATTCCCTGGTCCGCCTAACCGCCCCCATCCCGGAGCACCCTGATGCATAGCCCCCCCCTCCCCCACCAAACCCCGGGAGGCAGGCATTCCAATTGCTGCCCTCCCTCCATCCCAGACTGATCCTGTCTGCAGAGTGGCGGCAGCAGGGACCCCCCCCCACCGATCACCCCATAGACTCCGCCCACAATAGACTTCACCTTCTTGGCACTGCCCGATGCCCTGTGGGCAGTGCCATTGTGTCCCCTGGGCATGGGCACTTTGCCCATTGGGCAATGCCAGGGGCACAGGTTGGCACTGCCAGTGTCCATGCCCAGGGGGCACCACCTACCCGCCACCTGACCCCTGGGGGCCCTGATTGCCCCTCCTTCATTCTGGAGGGTCTCCCGCTAGTTCCCCAAACATGGGGAGCTAGTCTAAATCCTGCCCGAATGAAGTATCCTGGTGGGGTGGGAGATTCAATCAGGACCGAAAGTTCCCAATAATCACATTAAAAACATATTTAAAATACATTTTAAAAAGATTCAAATTACTTACCTCTATTCCCGCCGGTTTCCAGAGTGGTCTGGCCAACGACTGTTCGCCGGCTCTAGGAGCTGCGCATGCGTTCCTGGCACATGCGCAAATCCCAGTACAAGGCCGGCGAAGCATCTCTCCCATCGCAACCCGCCAGGAAAGTTGCGGGTCGCGATGGGAGAATCGCGACCAACATTTCCATAGAATCCCTATGTCTCTAGTACAATATAATCTTCTGTGGAAGAAAAGTCATATGGACTCAAAAGGTTAACTCTGTTTCTCTCTCAACAGATGCTGCCAGACTTGCTGAGGTTTTTAGCACTTTGTTTTTATCCTACATAAGGATGTGCATTTTTAAAAAAGATACAGGGCAGCATCCAAAGGAGATGGGGAGGGGGCTGTGATGGTGCAGTTGAGCAGGAAGTGAGGTGGGTAGCCAGCCTATTTTATGTCCCCTCTCTCTCCGCCCCCCCCCCCCCTGCCAAAAACACACCTAGCAGAGGCACATAAGTGTAAAATGTAGTCCACAGTTTCGCACTATTCTGGCTGGATTATTTAAAAACTGAAACCCTCTATAATGCAAAGGAGACTGACAAACGGTTACAATATACAGCTTGTACTCCACCAAATGGGATGGAAATAAATGCTCAATCGTCCAGGGAGCATGAAAGACCCTATCTCTTGTTGACTTTACACTATCCCGAAAGTTTGAAAATGTTTCTGAGATTAGATTTCTTAAAGAAAATCATTTGGGAGTGTGGGCATTGCTGACTCAGCCAGCATTTATTGCCCCTGAGAATGTGCTGGTGAGCTGCCTTCTTGAACTGCTACAGTCCACGTGGCATAGGTACATAGTGCTGTTAGGGGTCAGTGGGTTGTTCCAAGATTTTGACCCAGCAACAATGAAGTAACAGCAATATATCTCCAATGCAGGATGGAGTGCACCTTGGAACAGGTGATGGTGCTCCCATATGTCTGCTGCCTTTGTTCTTCAAGGTGGTACTGGGTTTGGAAGGTGCTGGCTCAGAAGGCTTGGTGAGTTCCTGCTATGCTTCTTGCTGCCTGTGTGTCAGTTGTGGGGTGAGTGAATGTTTGTGGATGGGGTGCTTTGACCTGGATAGAGTCAAGCTACGAGTTTTGTTGGAGCTGCACTTGTCCAGGGAAGTGGAGGGTATTCCATCACATTCTTGATTGTGCCTTGGAGATGATGGACAGGCTTTGGGGGTCAGGTGGTGAGTTACTTGCCACAGGATTCCTAGCCTCTGACCTGCTCTTGTAACCACAGTTTTAAAAGGCTAGTCCAGTTCAGTTTCTGGTCAATGGTGTTCCCAAGATGTTGATATCAAAATGTAATTACCTGTTTTAAAACAATGGCTGCAGCAGACATGGGCTAACAGGTAAATCTAATTGCTATTACAAAGTTGTGGTTGCAAGTTTACCAAGGGTGTATGCCATTTTGGAAGGACAAGCAGAAAGGAAAGGAAGATGAGGTTGCGCTATTAATAAAGAATGGGATCAGTACATTAATGAGAGGGGATTTTCGATTGAAAGATCAAGATGTAGGATCAGTTTGGGTGGAGAAACAGCAAGGGGCAGCAAACTTTGGTAGGAGTTTACAGGCCACCAAATTACAGTGGGAGGACATGGTACAAATCAGGAAATTAGAGGAACATGCAACAAGAATAAATCATGGGAGACTTCAATATAGACAGGGTAAATCTAAGTAGCACTAATGTTGAGGAGGATGAATACTTGGAAAATATACGCAAATGGTTTTCTAGAATAGTATGTTGACGAACCAACTAGAGAACAGACTATTTTAGATCTACTAGTATGCAATGAAAAAGGGTTAATTAATAATCTTGTTGTAAAGGAGCCTTTAGGAAAGAGCGACCATAAGAATTTTACATGAGGTTTGAAAATGACGTAGCTCATTCCGAAACTACGGTCTTTAATCTAAACAAAGGCAATTACATAGCTATGAGGGCAAGTTGATTTGAGGTAGATTGGGGGAACTACATTAAAAGGCAATGCCTAGCATTTAATGAATACGTAATTTGCAAACAGGTTTACATTCCTTTATAGCACAAAAAGCCAGCAGGAAAAGTGATCCAACCATGGCTCACAAGAGAAATTAGAGATTCAATTGAATCCAAGGAAAAGACATATAAAGTTGCTAAAAAAAAAAGTAGTAAGCCCGAGGCTTGGGAGCATTTTAAAATTCAACAAGAGGAAAACCAAGAAATTGATTGAGAGAGAAAATAGAATATGAAAGTAAACTAGCGAGGATCAGAAAAACAGACTAAAAACTTCTGCAGGTATGTAAAAAGCAAAAAGGCTAGAAAAGACAAATGTGGGCTCATTATAGGCAGAGAATGGAGAATTTATAAATGAGTAATAAGGAAATGGCAGAGAAACCAAAATACTTTATGCCTGTCTTCACGGAAAAAGATATAAAAACTTCCCTGAAATATTGGGGAGCCAAAGGACTAGTGAGACTGAGGACCTGAAATAAATTGGTATTAGTAAATGAAATAGTGCTAGAGAAATCAATGGGACTGATGTTGATCAATCGCCTGGACCTGATGATCTATATCTTAGTGTTGAAAGAGGGGCCTGTAGAGGTAGTTGATGCATTGGTGATCATCTTCCAAAATTCTATAGATTCTGGAAAGGTGCCTCCAGATTGCTTTTGCCAATAGTGGCACTATTTAAGAAAGGAAAGGGAGAGAAAACAGGCAGACCTGTTAGCCTGACATCAGTAGTAGTGATTCTACAGGATGTAATAACTGACACTTAGAAAATAATGATGAGATCGGGCAGAGTCAACCTCTACTTATGAAAGGGATATTATGTTTGATAAACCTGATGGTGTTTTCTGGGAATATTAATAACAGGATAGTTGAGAGAGAACCAGTGGATGAGTTGTATCTGAATTTTTAGAAGGCTTTTGATAAAATTGCACACAGGAGGTTAGTAAGAAAAAAGTAGAGCTCATGGGATTGGGGGTAATATATTGGCATTGATTGAGGATTGTTTAATGGATTGAAAACAGAGTATGGATAAACGGATCATTGGCAGGCTGTGACTGCCATAAGGATGAGTGCTTACGCCCTAGCTATTTATAATCTATATCAATGATTTGAATGTGGGGACCAAATGAAATATTTCCAAGTTTGCCGAAGGCACAAAATTTGGTGGGAATACGAGTTCTGAGGAGGATGCAGAGAGGCTTCAAGGGGATTTAGACAGGCTGAGCGAGCAAGAAGATGGCAGATCAAATGTGATGTGGATAAAAAAGCAGGGTATTCTTTAAATGGGAAAAGATTGGGAAGTCTTGATGTCCAAAAGGACCTGGTATTCTAGTTTATAAGTCACTGAAAGTTATCTTGCAAGTGTAACAAACAATTAAGGCGGCAAATGGTATTGTAGCCTTTACTGAAAGGGGGTTTGAGCACAGGGGTAAGGAACTTTTGCTGCGGTTGCACAGAGTCTTAGTGAGTCAACACCTGGAATACTGTGTGCAGTTTTGGTCTCCTTAGCCAAGAAAGGATACAATGGCCATAAAGGGAATACAAAAAAGGTTCACCAGACTAATCCCTGAAATGGCAGGATTGTCCTATATGAAAAGATTGAAGACACTGGGCTTGTTATCTCCAGAGTTTAGAAGAATTTGAGGTGATCTCATTGAAGTGTACAAAATTCTTCCAGATATCAACAGGGTGGATACAGGAAGGATGTTTCTCCTGGGAAAATTTATGTTGGGGAAGTCTAGGACCAGGGGACACAATCGGAGATGAGGAGGAATTTTTTTACTCAGAGGGTGGGTGAATCTTGAAATTATCTACCGAGGGCTGTGGAAGATCAGGAATAGAGCACGTTCAAAGCAATGATCTACAGATTTCTAGACACTAATGCCATCAAACAATATCTAGATAATGCCGAAAAATAGTTTTGCGGTACATCAGCCATGATCTAGTTAAATGACAGAGCAGGCTTGAGGGACTGAATGGCCCACTCCTGCATCTATGTTCCTATGTTAACTGGGAGCCAATGTAGGTTAGTAAGCAAAAGGAGGATGGTGAATGGGACTTGGTACAAGTTAGGGCATGGGCAGCAGAGTTTTGGATGACCTCAAGCTTATAGGAGGAGATGGAACAAAGAGGCTGCCCGAGTGTGTATTAGAAATAGTTAAGTCTAGAGGTGCCGAAAAAATGGATGAGGGTTACAGCAGCAAATGAGCCGTGGCAGAGGCAGAATCAGAAATGGAAATAGGGTGGTCTTATCAGTGCTGCCGATATGTGCTTGGAAACTCATCTTGGGGTCAAATATTACACAAAGTTTGCAAACACACTGGTTCAGCCTCAGATAGTTGCTACAGAAAGAAAGACTGAGGAGTTGGTGGCAGGAAAGTTCATTGTGGGGGATAGTGGCGATGGCTTAGTTGGAGGAAATTTCTGTTCATCCAGAATTGGATGTCAGACAAGCAGACTGACAATTTGGAGACCGTGGAGGATCAAGGGACATGGCATTGAGACAGCACTGGGCATGAATGGTACACATGCAAAAACCAAGCATATTACAAAGGAACAGCATGTAAATGAGAACTAAGAGCAGGATAAGGATGTATCCTTGGGGGAAAACAGAGCTCACAGAGATAACAGAGGAAATACACCTCC
Source organism: Mustelus asterias (assembly GCF_964213995.1). Taxonomy (NCBI): domain Eukaryota; kingdom Metazoa; phylum Chordata; class Chondrichthyes; order Carcharhiniformes; family Triakidae; genus Mustelus; species Mustelus asterias. Next base: position 96,058,008 of record NC_135804.1, read on the forward strand.
ATTAAGTTTAGAGGCATCATGCTCAAGCAGCAGATTGCTAAATGTGGGAAGCAGCATGGCATTTTAGGGAGGCCAGGGAGAAACCTTTAGACCAGAGTTAACTCTCTGCTGAACTGCTTTCATTAACCAGGTGTAGGTTAGAAAAAGGGAGTATGTTGAAAGTTCCCCAAGGGCTATCATTGGGTAATTACAAATACTTGGCTCAGTTCAAAAGCTACAATCTCAGCAGGATGTTCTAGAGTTGATGGGTTAAAAAGTTTATGGCAGGACCAACTATTTTTGACATGGGCTCTGATTGAAGTTTGTTTTTATAAATGATCAACCACTTGAAATATAAAAACTTTGAATGGGTTTTATGAATACGTTTCTTCCTCACTATCAAGTGTGTAGGAATGAGAATTGTATTAGATTATTAAAGTTTATTTTTCTTCCCCTGAGGTCTTCCCATGGTGGCTACAATGGCTATGCAAGTGGCCTAGAGGGTTGTAGGGGGGGTGGGTGAGAAAGAGGGTTGATCACGGGGTGAGGGCTAGACAGCTTACTTAACATCTCCTAAAATAACTGGAATGAATCCCCAGAGAAACGAGGTAGGCCTTTGAACCAGTCTGCATCAGCAGTTTTCTGCCTCCATGGCCACGCAAGTTCTACTTCTGTGGGAAGAGAGCGTAAACAATGCACACCTGTAAACAATGCACAAAAGCTTGCAGGAATAAAGGTCTATAATACTGGAATAAACTAAAAGATAGCCTGGAAAAAAAACCCAGCAAAATTATATAACACACCTATTCATATGTCTTGTGACTGCTGTAACTCCCTGCTCCTTCTAAGTATAAGGTACATGGCAGCAGGATGAACAGTGGACTTTAAATCAGCAGTGAGTCATGAAGACCAGCCTCAAAATTAAAACAGTTCTGCAAGAAGTATTCAATTCATAGGTCATATCTTTGGGCATTATTTTGCTTCAAGTAGATGATGCAAATAGAGGCCGCTAGTGTAGTGAAGTACCAGTTACAGATTGCAACAGAAAATATGCACTTGCTTGATTCTAGGTAAATCAAGCTGTGGTCAATATCTCAGTTCACAGAACCTACATTGATGTCATTCTAAACATACCATTGGTGGGACGTTCATTGGCACTGCACCCCAAGATGTTGATGTAGTGGTTTTTGGCTGCCAGTTTGTTCCTCCTGTCAATTTCCTTTCCCCACTCTGGGTCCACTGCTGATCCGTTCTAAGGCACAATAAAATATAAAGTTCAGCTCTTGTAAGAAAAGAGGAGGTAGTTTTCACTTCAGTCAGTAGTTGACATCACAATGTTTGCTGTACCTTGCAGTCCTGGAATGGAATTTTCATTATAGCTGCCAATTGTTCACTTTACACCATTTCCTGTTATGGGCACTTTTTAGTTAAGGAATTGAAGGACCTTCTCCAGCAAATGTGCAAAATCCAGGATGAAGCAGCAAGATGGATTTATGGTTTTAAAAGGGGAAAACAGTTGCTGGGTAAAAGGCTTTAATATACACTACTTGTTATTGGTGCACTCTGGAGGCAGTTACAGCAGGCACAGGGTCTTCCTCATGTGATTATTTCGATCAAGTCATTTCTGACAATTAAGCCTGGTAAATGGCATCGGACCTGATTCACTAGATCAAGGTGGCTCTTGTAATGCAAACTGCCCTGTGTTAATTATCTTGATGTGGAGATGCCGGCGTTGGACTGGGGTAAACACAGTAAGAAGTTTAACAACACCAGGTTAAAGTCCAACAGGTTTATTTGGTAGCAAAAGCCACACAAGCTTTCGAGGCTCTGAGCCCCTTCTTCAGGTGAGTGGGAATTCTGTTCACAAACATTCTGTTTGTGAACAGAATTCCCACTCACCTGAAGAAGGGGCTCAGAGCCTCGAAAGCTTGTGTGGCTTTTGCTACCAAATAAACCTGTTGGACTTTAACCTGGTGTTGTTAAACTTCTTACTTAATTATCTTACCAGGCTTACTCTAGGTGCCAATTCTATATTTGATAAGGAAGTAAAATTGGGAATGAAACCTGCTGGACTGCATTACCTAGCATCTGGTTACAAAAACAAATGAAAAGTTGCTGCTGCTGAAACTCTGCAACTTCAACTCCAAATCATTAGCATTATGGTATGATATTGATATCCAATCTGTGTACCCCCAAGCTAATTTAACTGCTTTATTCAGTCCACATGAGGCTCTTTTGACTTCAAGTGAGGATGTTTGCTGATGAGTGCACAATGCCAATTCCTTTGCGCCAAGACTTAGACCGAAAAGTGCAAGTAATATTCGTGCCATGCAAGCACCAAATGATGACAATCTCCAACAAGAGAGTTTAATCATCTCCCCATGACATTCAAATGGCATTATCATCACTGAAACCCCACTATCAGCATCCTGAGAGTTATAATTGTTCGGAAACTCAACTGGACCAACCTCACAAATACTGTGACTACAAGACCGATCAGAAGCTTGGAATTCTGCAGCAAATAATTCAACCTTACTCTCCAAAGTCTGTCTATCATTTACAACAGGTTTATTTGGTAGCAAACGCCACTAGCTTTCGGAGCGCTGCTCCTTCGTCAGGTGAGAGTTGGAGATCTGCTCATAAACAGCAAACAGGGCATATAAAGACACAAACTCAATTTATAGAATAATGAATAATGATTGGAATGCGAGTCTTCACAGCTAATCAAGTCTTAAAAGGTACAGACAGTGTGAGTGGAGAGAGCATTAGCACAGGTTAAAGAGATGTGCATCGTCTCCAGACAGGACACCCAGTGAGACTTTGCAAGTCCAGACAAGTTGTGGGAGTTACAGATAGTGTGACATGAACCCAAGATCCTGGTTGAGGCCGTCCTCATGTGTGCGGAACCTGGCTATCAGTCTCTGCTCAGCGACTCTGCGCTGTCGTGTCGTGGAGGCCGCCTTGGAGAATGCTTACCCGAAGATCAGAGGCTGAATGCCCGTGACCGCTGAAGTGCTCCCCAACAGGAAGAGAACAGCCTTGCCTGGTGATTGTCGAGCGGCGTTCATTCATCAGTTGTCGTAGCGTCTGCATGGTTTCCCCAATGTACCATGCCTCAGGACATCCTTTCCTGCAGCGTATCAGGTAGACAATGTTGGCCAAGTTGCAAGAGTATGTACTGTGTACCTGGTGGATGGTGTTCTCACATGAGATGATGGCATCCGTGTCGATGATCCGGCACGTCTTGCAGCAGTTGCTGTGGCAGGGTTGTGTGGTGTCGTGGTTACTGCTCTCCTGAAGGCTGGGTAGTTTGTTGTGGACAATGGTCTGTTTGAGGTTGTGCGGTTGTTTGAAGGCAAGAAGTGGGGGTGTGGGGATGGCCTTGACGAGATGTTCGTCTTCAACAATGACATGTTGAAGGCTCCGGAGGAGATGTCGTAGCTTCTCCGCTCCGGGGAAGTACTGGACAACGAAGGGTACTCTGTTCAGTGTGTCCAGTGTTTGTCTTCTGAGGAGGTCGGTGCGGTTTTCCGCTGTGGCGCATCGGAACTGTCGATCGATGAGTCGAGCGCCATTTCCTGTTCTTATGAGGGCATCTTTCAGCGTCTGGAGGGGTCTGTTGCGATCCTCCTCATCCGAGCAGATCCTGTGTATACAGAGGGCTTGTCCGTAGGGGATGGTTTCTTTAACGTGTTTAGGGTGGAAGCTGGAAAAGTGGAGCATCGTGAGGTTAACTGTGGGCTTGCGGTACATGAGGTGCTGAGGTGACCGTCCTTAATGGAGATGAGTGTGTCCAAGAATGCAACCGATTCCGGAGAGTAGTCCATGGTGAGTCTGATGGTGGGATGGAACTTGTTGCTGTTATCATATAGGCTATTGTCCGCAGCAAACTACCCAGCCTTCAGGAGAACAGTGACCACGACACCACACAACGCTGCCACAGCAACTGCTGCAAGACGTGCCGGATCATTGACACGGATGCCATCATCTCACGTGAAAACACCATCCACCAGGTATACGGTACATACTCTTACAACTCGGCCAACATTGTCTACCTGATACGCTGCAGGAAAGGATGTCCCGAGGCATGGTACATTGGGGAAACCATGCAGACGCTATGACAACGGATGAATGAACACCACTCGACAATCACCAGGCAAGACTGTTCTCTTCCTGTTGGGGAGCACTTCAGCGGTCACGGGCATTCGACCTCTGATATTCGGGTAAGCATTCTCCAAGGCGGCCTTCATGACACACGACAGCACAGAGTCGCTGAGCAGAGACCGATAGCCAAGTTCTGCACACGAGGACGGCCTCAACCGGGATCTTGGGTTCATGGCACACTATCTGTAACCCCCACAACTTGCCTGGACTTACAAAGTCTCACTGGCTGTCCTGTCTGGAGACAATACACATCTCTTTAACCTGTGCTAATGCTCTCTCCACTCACACTGTCTGTACCTTTAAGGCTTGATTAGCTGTCAAGATTTGCATTCCAATCATTATTCTGTAAATTGAGTTTGTGTCTTTATATGCCCTGTTTGCTGTTTATGAGCAGATCTCCCACTCACCTGACGAAGGAGCAGCGTTCCGAAAGCTAGTGGCGTTTGCTACCAAATAAACCTGTTGGACTTTAACCTGGTGTTGTTAGACTCCTTACTGTGTTTACCCGAGTCCAACGCCATCATCTCCACATCATATCATTTACAAGGCATACATCAGGAGAGCGACAGACTGTTCCCCATTTGTCTGGATGAGTGAAGCTCCAACAACACTCAAGAAGCTTGTCACCATCCAAGTCACTGCAGCCGACTTGGCAGCCCATCCACCACTTTAAGCATTCACTATCACTGGTGCATAGTAGATCTGTGTACACCGTGTGCATGATGCACTGCAACAATTAGCCAAAGGTCCTTCGACAGCACCTTGCAAACCCGTACCCAAAAGAATAAAAGTGGCAGGTACACGGGAACACCACCACCTTCATGTACCCTCAAAGTCTCATACACATCACTTCAAAATATATTGCTATTCCTTAGTGTTGCTGGGAACTCTTTGCCCAACAGCACCATAAGGACTGCCAAAGTTCAACAAGGTAGTTTACCACCACCTTCTCAAGGGCATTTATGGATGGACAATAAATAATTATCTTGCCAATTATTTTCACATCCCACAGATGAATAATAAGAACCTGAATCAGACAGCTCTGCAGTACATTGGGGCAAAACTAATTAACCAGACAGCCAAGTTCACTGGTGGTTAGAACCAGGGGAGGTAAATGTGCCAGTAAAACCTGGAATCCCTCAAATATATGTATATACACATACATGTGTTCTCAAGTTTCAATGTATGTCAGATACCCAATGATTCAAAATACTCTCACGTCAGCAGAGATGCTGCTCCCAAAATGGTAACTGTCCATTTTTCTACACGGATGTTCCTAGGTGTAGCCAAAATCAAAGCAGCTCCTTAACAAGAGAGTAAACCTGGATAACCATATTTCTACAAAAGGACAATATATTTGACATCCAAACATTTCTATAGATTAGTGAGGGCGAATTGACAAACTTTACAATAGGCAAAACTGTAGGCACACTATAAAGTGGGAGACCTGCAATATTTAGAATTAGGGAAGGGAATGGTTCACAAAATGTGAAAGCGCAAATGGTGCAAGGCAGAATTCAGCATTGTTGCAGTTAACAATATCCTGGAAGATGTTATATAGGCAAGTTTCACGTTACACTTTTCTTTTTGACTTATCTTGCAGTAAAAGTAGCTGAAGTATTTCTCACTCACAATACCCAACTGGTGCAGTTTCTATTGTTGGAAAATAACAGTCACAATAGAAATTAGATTAAGAGATTTGCTAGGCAGGTACAATTGGAGCTTTGAATTAAGACCAATCCTGGTTCATCTTGCTATCCCTTTGTCACTTGTTCCTTTCAAGTTTAAATTCCATTTCCTGAACCAGTCCTTGTTAAACATTTACCTTTTCATTGGGGTTCCTCCAAAATTCAAATCTGCGAAAATAAAAAAAATATCACTGGAGTATCAATTGTGCACTCAGATCAGCATCATCAAATAGAGGCAGTTAGAAATCTGCAGATAGATTAGGTACTTAAATCAAAGAAAGCAGATTCATTCTGTAAAACAATAACACCATAGCAACAGAACACAGATCAAGCATCAACCTAGTTCTGATTAAAAGTCATCGATCTAAAATGTAAACACTATTGCTGCGATTTTGTGCTCACCAAGAGTGCAAACGGCAACATAGGCGCAAAATCCCACGAAACTTGGAAAACGAGAATCTCACTGGCGAGATCTTGTTTTCGGATTCTTCCTGCACCCCTGCCAGTGGCGTAACGAGGTTCCCGTCCAGAAAGGTTGGGAACCTCATTCCAATAAACTTATTTATAATTAAAGGGCTTGTCTGCCGTATGTTCCCCCCCCCACATTAGAAACTCCCCCCTGTGGGCCTGAAGTCAGATTGGCAAAGTTTACACCTGCCTTTGAAAAACATGAACCAGGTGAAGGGAATCTTCTGGAGGCACACAGATAGGGGGTAGGGGGTGGGTTTAGTGGGTACAATTGATGGGATGTTGTCAGGGCCTATAATCTTTCCAGTATCCTGGGTCTTCAGCCGTTCCTTGATATCACATAGAATTAATTGAATTGGCTGAAAACTGACATCTATGATGCTGGGGACATTAGGAGGAGACTGAGATGGATCATCCACCTGACACTTCTGGCTCAAATCAGCTGCAAATGTTCAGTCTTGTCTTTTGCCCTGGTTATTGAGGATGGAGATTTGTGGAGCCTCCTCCTCCAGTTAGTTGTTTCATTGCCCACCACCATTTATAACTGGATATGGCAGTCCTGCAGAGCTTGCATCTGATCTGTTGAGTTGGGGGATTGCTTAGCTGTCTATCGCATGCTTTTCCACTGTTTGGCATGCAAGGGATCCTGTGTTGCAGCTTCACCTGGTTGACACCTCATTTGGTACTGTTCCTGGCATGTCCTCTTGCACTCTTCATTGCATCAGGGTTGATTACTAACACCGCACCCCCAACTTGAAGTTAATGGAAGAGTGAGGTATATGACGAGCCATGAGGTTACAGATAGTGGTTGTGTAGGATTCTGCTGCTGCTGATGGCCCACAACACTTCACGGATGCCCAGTTTTGAGTTGCTAGATCTGTTCAAGATCTATCCTGTTTAGCACAGTGGTCATAGAATCCCTACAGTGCAGGGGGCGGCCATTTGACCCATCAAGTCTGCACCGACGACAATCCGACCCAGGCCCTATCCCCGTAACCCCGTGTATTTACCCTGCTAGTTCCCCTGACAGCAAGGGGCAATTTAGCATGGCCAATCAATCTAACCCGCACATCTTAGGACTGTGGGAGGAAACTGGAGTACCCGGAGGAAACCCAAACAGACACGGGGAGAATGTGCAAACTCCACACAGACAGCGACCCAAGGCCAGAATTGAACCTGGATCCCTGGCGCTGCGAGGCACCAGTGCTAACCATTGTGCCGCCCTTGGATGGATGATACTTCATCTCTACAAGGACTGTGCGGTGGTCACTATCAATACCGACATGGACAGATGCATTTGCGACAGGTAGATTGGTGAGGACAAAGTCAAGTATGTTTTGCCCTCGTGTTGGTTCTACGTCCTTTAGGATCCGGCCAGCTTCGTCAGTGGTGTTGCTACTGAGCCACTCTTAGTGATAAGACATCATTCTATGCCCTTGCCACCCACAATTATTCCACCAAGTGATGTTCAATATGGAGGAGTACTCCATGTTTTTCTGATGACATGAGACTTCATGGGGTCCAAAGTTGATGTTGAAAACTCCTAAAGCAACATTCTGCTGACTGTATACCACTGTGCTGCCATCTCTGGTGGATGGTGATAGAACCCCTACAGTGCAGAAGGAAAGCATTTGGCCCATCAAGTCTGCTCCGACTCTCCAAAAGAGCATCTCATCAGGCCCATCCCTCATCCCCATAACCCCACGCATTTATCATGGCTAATCCACTTAACCTACACATCTTTGGACATTGAGGGACAATTTTGCATGGCCAATCCACCTTATCTGCATGTCTTTGGATTATGGGAGGAAGCCAGAGCATCATACAGACATGAAAAGATCGTGTTATCTCCACACAGTCACCCAAGCCAGAATGAAATCCAGGTCCCAGGTGTTGTGAGGCAACAGTGCTAACTGCTGTGCCACTGTACTGTCCCACCATGATGGTCATGTCTGGGACATTATCTGTAATGTATGATTTTGTGTGAATGATTATTTGGACGGTTGCTTGATTAGTTTGTGGGATAGCTCTTCCAATTTTGGCGCAAGCAGGATCTATAACGCTGGATGTGCCGTGTCGCTTCCGGTGCCTGGTGCCTAAGTCAATGCTGATTGCTTGTCCAGTTTCATTCCTTTTAGACTTTGTAGTAGTTCGATACAATTGAGTAGCTTGAGAGTCTGAAGTCACATGTAAGCCAGACCAGGTAAGTATGACAGATTTTCTTCCCTAAAGAACATTAGTGAAATAGATGGGTTTTTACAACAACTGACAATGGTTTCGTGGTTACCGATAGATTCACTTTTAATTCTAGATGTTTTTAGTAATTGAATTTTAATTCCACCAGCTGTTATGCTGGGATTTGAACCCACGTCCTCTGGATTACTAGCTCAGTGACAAACACTCCGTCACCGTCTCCCCATGATTTTTATGAAAAGTTTCTCACTCCCCCACATTTCCTCAAAATGCTCTGGGGGTGAATGACTGAAAACACTAACAGAACAATAAGTGATCTTTAAGATGTAATTTCAGGTACAGGCTAGGTAAATTCCAACAAGGGCAAAACTTGAGAGAAATAAAAATCAGGGGTCCTTGAGTGAAGAGGGAGATAGGAAATTTGATGAAACAAAAAAAATGAATGTATGATGCATGTCAGGTAAATTCTTTAAGCCTTCCTCAGACCTTACTACACAACTTGACACCACTGCAGTTTGATCTTCCTCCCTCAAGTGCCATAAAGATGAATGAAAACAGCTCTGTCATTGAAGATCTTCAAGATTTCAGTAGATATCCTTGGATACTGCAAGCACAAGCATCAGGACTGGTTTGATGAGAAGTATGGAACATCTCCCATTTTCTCTCACACATGCAAATCTGCTGGCTGCCCCACAGTCAACAAAAAAGCCCATTAAAATGCTAACAACAACTCCATCATGCAACTACCAAGGAATAAGGCTTCACAGTCACAGAAAAGATCCCTGCAAGGATTCTACTAAATCAATTACACAACCTCGTAGATTATGTCCTCCCAGAATCCAAGTGTCATTTTAGAGCCAAGAGTGGGACAGCTGATATGATGTTTGTAGCAAGGCAACTACATGACAATTGCAGTAAACAACATCAGGATCTATCTACGTGTTGTTCAGAGACCTAACTAAAGCTTTTGACAATGAGTGTCGACCTGGTCTAAGGCATGTGCTCTTCAAGTTTGAATTTCCAAACAAGTTGGTCAAAACCTGCACCTATGTTGTGATTGGGAGTGTCTGTGCCTGTGGCAAGATGTCTGATCCCGTTGGGGTAACCAGTGGCATAAAACAAGGATGTGGTTATGGCTCCCTAACCCTTAAGCCTCTTCTTTTGTTGCAATGCTTAAAGAAACCACCAGAAACATGCCTGCAAATATCAACATTAGTTTCCGTTCATGGAAGATCTTCAATCTCTCCAGACTTTGTGCCTTCACCCAAGTCACAGAGGCAGTAATGAGAAAGCTTCTGTATGCAGAAGGAAGGCATCCGTACAATGGCAAAGATATCCAAAATTCAGGTTATGGGCGGCACGGTAGCACAGTGGTTAGCACTGCTGCTTCACAGCTCCAGGGACCTGGGTTCGATTCCCGGCTTAGGTCACTGTCTGTGTGGAGTTTGCACATTCTCCTCGTGTCTGCGTGGGTTTCCTCCGGGTGCTCCGGTTTCCTCCCACATTCCAAAGATGTGCGGGTTAGGTTGATTGGCCATGCTTAAATTGCCTCTTAGTGTCCTGAGATGTGTAGGTTCGAGGGATTAGTGGGTAAAATGGGTAAGTGGGTAAGGGCCTGGGTGGGATTGTGGTCGGTGCAGACTCGATGGGCCAAATGGCCTCTTTCTGTACTGTAGGGTTTCTATGATTTCTGCCAGCAGCAGGCACATGCTATGTAACCATTGATGGCACCTCTGTCAAGGCTGTTGAAAAATTCTCATTATTTGGTAATGTGCTCTCTAGGGATGCCATTAGTACATACATCCAGAAAGCAAGTTCTGCCTATGGTCCACTCCATGATCATGTCTGGAAGCAGCGTGGCACTAAGCTGAAGATGAAAATAAAACTCTACCAGGTGATTGTCCATACTAATTTGCTGTATGGATGCAGAATCCTTGGTCATTTCTAGGCACCACATCAAAATTCAGGAATGCATCCACCAAAGAAATCCAAAATCTATCATGAGAATTCGATGGCAGGACAAACTCACAAACAACGAGGTCCTTTATTGTCCTTGTTGAAAATTCAACTTGGTTGGAATCCACATGGAATTCCCAAATAGATCTTCGATGGAAACTATCTCAGGCTCAACAACATCACAGTGGTCAGTACAAATAATACAAGGACACCCTAAAAAAGAACCTTACAAAGTTCTGAATTGCAGAATGCCCCTTTTGGGAAAGTACTACAGCATCAACAATGACAACATGAACTGCAAATTCTGTGGACGTCCATGCCGATCTCACATCAGAACTTCAGTCTTGAGAGGACCCATAGAAGTCTATGAAGTCACTTACAGCTTGGACATACTGGAATAATGAGGAGTCGACCACCTGGTAAATTCTTTCAGTGATAATCAGGCTATATACAATAAATTCAGAGAGGAAGTGAAGAGGAAAATAAAAATGGCAAAGAGAATGTAAAAGGGAACCCAAAAATCCTCAACTGGCATGTAAATATTAAGCAGGTAGTATGAGGCAGGATGAAACCTGGGGTCAGAGAATGATACATGTTTTGAGGCACAGGGAAAGATTAGAATAATTAATAAGTACATTTTATTGGTGTTTACAAAAGGAACAGGATGCTGAAAAAATATCAGTAGAAGCGGAGATGGTGGAAGGAATAGATTTGGTGAAAATGATAGGCCGGGTGTATTGGAAAGATTGGCTATGTTTAGAGTGGATAAATCACCTGGTCTGGATGGCCTGCATCCAGGTTCTTAAAAGGAAGTGGGGATGGAAATAGCACAAGGGCTTTACATAATCTATCAATCTTCCCTACATTTGGGGAAGGTGCCAGTGGATTGGAGACTGACACCCAGATTCAAAACAAAATGCAAGAACATTTCCAGCAACTGCAGGCTGGTCGATTTAATATCAGTAGTCAAGGGACACAGGTTTAACTTTCTAGCAAGAGATGCAGCAAGGTGGAAAGAACAACTTTTTAATGCAACGAGTAGGAATGACCTGGAAATTGCTGTCTAAGGGCTGGCAGAAGCAGAGACAATCAATGACTTAAAAAGGAAACTGGATTGCTTGATGAGCTGAATGGCCATCTTCGGTGACCATGACTCTATCTCCGGCACTGAAAACTATTACAAGTGTGAAGTCTTATTCTCAGTTTTACTTGTTGTTAGCGATTGTAAAAATGTAAACTTTTCCCTTAAGTAATTCTTTCCTTCTCTATTCTTTCTGTACCTGATTTGCCATTTTCACATCCTCTAATTTACCACTTCCCTACTCAATCCTTGTGCTGTTATTTACCTTCGATTTGATTGGTTCAAGAGATACACAGTTGCTTGTCTTGTTCATTCTGGGCTCAGAAAATCTACCTCCTCCACTGCTATGTTATCAGTTTGCACTTCGAGCAATTTGCCCAGCACAAAATTAAAAACCTTAATGCGCAATGACAAGTTTAACTAAAAGAAACCATTCGTTGTCCTGCTGCAGCAAATTTCAGCTTAGCGGAAGTATAAAAAAAATTACTGAGTATGTATTCTTTAAACAAGTATACAAAAAAAAATAATCAGCTGGGTTCAAATTGGTGCCTACCACTACTCATTTCTAAATCTCACCTTCCCCTCCCCAAAACCTCTCTCCAATTAGTTAAACCCTGGGGCTCCGAATCCATCTTGGCACAGTTCCCAATATAGTATTTAATTTTAGGGGATCAATCCATTGGGAAAATATGGATTAGTAAGGTTTCCCATCCTGCCCAGTCCCCCATACCTAAATATCTCCCTCAATGATCGTTATAGTTCCCCCTCTCCAAGATGCCTTGTACTTGAATGATCTTTCCCAAGAGAAGTCAACCAAAGCTTCAAACCGATTGCTGGGTGAGAACTCAAATTCCATGTGAAAAGGCCAGTTTTAATTTTAACCATTTAGGAAAAGATAAATGGTTAATAACTATTTAAAACGCAGCATAAGAATAGCTGCAATGCAGAAAATTTGGTGAAGATTTCTAACCATCTCCAATGTTGAGGAAAGAAAGTTTTGAGGCTTTTCAGCTTTCTAAACATTAATCAACTTAGACTTCTAAACTATATATCTCCCAACAATTATTCTTGTGGAACCAGGTGCAACAGCTTAACAAGAGGAGGAGTCACTGGATAAGTAGCTTAGAAATAGAATTACACACAATCACATCTTTAGCCTTTCACAACTCTTGTCAAGTAGCATAGACTGGCTAGCTTTTACATACTGCCCACAAGATTGGCGAGGGATGAATCCAAGTCAGTTGCTAGTAGTTTGTTGTTTTGCTGGCTCACTAGTGGTGTTGTTTCATTTTTGGCAAGGAGAGTTGGCTGCGGCATCAGTATTTCACCTGGTTGATCAAAACCTTAGTAAGAAAATAATAGTGCAACAAGGTTAAGCAAGTCCACATCTGCAATCCTACAATGCATCTTTTCAAGTTCCAAATGTTATTGCTTCCCGGATAATGCAATATGTTCCAAACAACGGCTCAACTGTTTCAATACCGCTTCTACCTCAACCGTTTACATTAATTTAACACACTGACTGCTGCTGAAGCATGTGATGTGTATGGACTCCAAAAGCTTTTCTGAAAGCTCAAATAGCTATTCAAACTGTTTTCCTATGCTGAGTACAAAAATTGGATGAGGCCAAGGTAAAAATTGTGTTTGGTGGAAGACAGTGAATAGGATATTAATATTTTCAATTTTGTTAGGATATCAGATCAGAAACCCAAGATATATTATGAAGTCAGACTAGACCCCAAAAACTTGCTATTTTGGCATTGTGAGGATATGATGTTTAACTCTAGGTACAATTCTACTGACATACTGGGAAGTTTTTAATTAAACAAATGTTATTTAACAACAGTTTAACTATAACAAATGAATTAGCTTAACTTTTAACAATTGAACAATATTTAAGCAAGAAAAGATACAATCTTTAACTGTTAACTTTTCACTCTTCGTTTTCAAGCAATATTCCTCTTATAGACTTAAATTCCTTGTTTAAAATTAGATTAAGGCACACTTGGTTGCCTTAGGTTAACAGCCCTAAAGCTCTCAGAACACCTCTGGAGAGAGAGATATATAGAGAGACACCTGTTTCTTCTGGCAATTCAAACAGCAGATGCTTGTATTTTTTAAAAATGAAACTGAAACTGTGTTTCTTCCCTGAAAGCTTAGCTCCTCCCATTAAGCACATGACTCTGTCCATGTCAATCAACTTAATCAAAACTCTACAGTGAAACCCCCAAGAGAAACCTAAGTAAACACAAAGCCCTGATTAAACAAACACTTGTGTACTTATCCTGTTCTCCCAGCTACTAATTTTAAAAGATTTCTTAGACAAATTGGCACCCTGCAAAACAGATCTGAATTCTAAACATACTCCTTATAAGAAACATGATACACATATATTTCTTAAAGACACAGTATCATCACAATATTCAGCAAACTAATTTGCAATTTTCATCGATTGACATTGTCACAAACTATTATTCCATTAAAATGCAATTTCTTTGGATTTCCTCAATAAAAGGATTTTTATTTGTCCATCGAATGTAAGCGTCACTAGCAAGGCCAGCATTTGCTGCCAATCCTCAATTGCCCTTGAGAGGAGTTAAGAGTCAACGACATTGCTGTGGGTCTGGAGTCACATACAAGTCAGACCTGATAAGGATCGACACTTCTTTAGTTCCTAGGTAAAGCTTCCCAGGTAAAGGTTTACATGGTAATTGTCCAGAGCTTCTAACTTTCCCTGGCCAATTGCACTGTGCTGGGGACCATCTGACAAAGCAACTTAAATTGCTAACTTTGGATGGTTGCCCCCCTCCACCCCACCTCAACAACAGTTAGTGTCTTAAAAAAGGGTGTGTCTTCTGCTTTGCTGTTTTTGTATTCGAACGCTGGACCCAGGGACCCACTACACTGCCTCGATCTTGTTTGAACTGTTAGGAAGGCTGTGCGAAAAAGACACTGAAAAAATGAGTGCAGCTAAGTGTGTATGGAGTGGCTCCAAGGAAGCTGTGGCCCATGATCTCTAGTTACCAAAACTCAACTGGTCAATAAAATCCAACTTACCCATTCGGTAAAACGACATCAGCCCAAAGTGGTAGCATGTAAAGCCAGGAGAAAGTTGAATCAATGTCAGAGCTCCATGTAGCATATTAGGGGAGCACTCAACAGGCAATAAAACTCCAAAGATTTAAAAAAATAGACAGCGTGGTCCACTTATAGCGGAAGTATACATCTACACTGCAACCTATTCAGTCCGAATGCCAAAAAAGAGAGGTCCAATTTATTTTCCCCCTCCAATCAGCCCTGCAATTCTCAAACTTGTCACTCACAATGTTGCAACTGCCCTAGACCCACTGGATCGATGCTGGGACGCCATGTGGCCAAGCCAGGAAGGTGACTGGCAGCTGCAAACTTTGCTGTACTTCTGCTCCTGCCTGTTTGTTGTACAGGCTCCTTACTTTAGGCTGGGCACTCTGAATCAAAGACACTGACAACTACATTGGGGCAGGAAGAAAGAAGTGCTCTTTACAGTGCGAGTGTGGAGATAGGCCGATGTGTGTGTGTGTGCGCGCGCGTGTGTGTGGGTGGTTGGGGGGGGGGGGGGGGGAGAAGAGCGAAGAGGGGGCTATATGTGTATTGAAAGGAGCTGATTACCATGTGTTTGTGGGGAGAGGAATGTTACTGAGTATGTATTAAAATAGAGTCACACTGACAAATAGTTTGGGAATCATTAGTGAGGAGAGTACAGATTAAGTAAGAACGTGAAATAACTGCAAATGTCTTCAAAGTGTATACTATGAATGCATTGGAATTTACAATGCCTTAAATAACATTTATAAAAGGTGCGTTATGGCTGAACTGCTGTCCAGAATAAAATTGAACAGTGTCACCTGCACACTAATACATCAGCTCATATTTTCCACCCTTTTTGTGCCTTATTAATAGTTTAGGCATATTTAATATCGCAGGTACATTTTTATATCCGGTTCACATATTTTAACATTGGTCTATAATCCAGAAAATTCTGAAACCCAGAAAAACCTTGGCTCGAAGCATTCCAGACTGGAGAGACTAGAGTGTACTAAATCTCAATAATAGTGTGGAGGGGGCAGAAAATATTTTCCAAAAAAACGAATTAATAAAAACTGAAGCCAGGAAAAACCTTCTTGAATTGGTCCCTGCACCTGAATGGATAGTCTCCATATGCACCCAATATGGAATCTGGAGCACACGATCAGGCCAGCAAGCTGCAACATGCAATAGGTGACTCTAGCAACTTTACCACCAAAGAGGAAAAGCGGGTGCTACAGTCAAATATTTAGGCTCAAGTCTCTTGGTCAGCTAATTAAAGACAGGCCAGTCTGCCATAGCTAGAGAATGAGGAATGTCGAGTATCTTACAGGGTAGAAAGGTTTGGCTGTAATGCCTCTTAAAAATGGCTCTGCTAGAGTACACCATAGTGTTACTGCAATTTGCTATAAAATGAAGGCTGTAGGCAAGTAATGCAAAATGAACACTATGCATTTACCGCTTGCATTCTTGGCATCACTGAGGCCCGATTTGGATCCAAACACTGAGTCAAAGTCCACATTCAGTGCTGCTGGAGCCATCATCTGTGGGGCTGGTTGAGGAGCAAATCCTGGAAGAAGAATTTAACACAATCATTACAAAATACAAAACAGAAAAAAAAAGGAAGACACTCACACGAGACAGAGAGAAAAAGAGAGCGAGGGAGATTGAGAAACTGATTGACTTGCATAGTGCCCTTCTGCACCATGAAAATGTCCCAAAATTCTTTACGACAAATTGATCTACTTCTGAAATGGTACAGCCAGGATAATTCCCTGAATAGATGTACAATCTGTATTTATAGTCAGCAAAACTAGCCTGAAGAGGCCTGTTGCATCCCAAGATGCAATCCAGAGGTTGCACCTCTGACATTACACTCCTTCAGTACCAAACGATCAGCTAAAATTGCATAGTACAATATAAACACAACCTTCAGAGACAGAGGCAAGGAAACTGACACTAATATAGAAATTCCAAATCAAGAGTTTCAATCATTTTTTGAGCAATTCTATAAATTTTATTCCTAAAATGTCACAATTGCTATATTATTTTCCCAAACAATCCTACCAGCAGTTAATTTCTTTCAATGTAAACGTTGTCTACCAGTTGTTTCCCGCAAATTATTTCAAATACAATACTTCAAAAGATGAATGCTCGAGACCTTCAGTTGAATGCCACTATTGTAAAGCTGTCACAGATGAACTTGATCAACTGGAGGAACATTCAGTAACAGCAATATTACCACTAAAAGAGCAGAATATCTTAGAAGATCAGAAAAACATCCTGGTGAAAGATAATTGGCCTGAATATTAACTTTCTTGCTCTGTCCATGAAGCTGCTTGACCTTCCAATTCCTGTATTCTCTTTTTATGTCGCAGCAAGAAAATCTTAAAAGTTACATGTACCCAAGAAATCACAACTCAACAACTTTAAAATAGGTTTCTGCAGTCAATGATTTATGGTTAACTCTCCAATAACCAAATCTGATCAAAAGTTAACCTGCTCAATTCAGTAATTTATACTCAAGTTACAACAGTGCTTTGCAACTGGGATCTGCAGGGCCTTGTGGGGATTGAAATCAATGTAGAGCCTTTCCGGAGATATGTTTGTCTGCAAAATAACCTGAATAAGATTCAGAGACTTTGAGAGGGGGGGGACTTTTAAAAATAATGAGGTGCATCAACAACACCAACCTACCTTGCTTTTATCTGTAAACCTTAAACGAAAGACGACAGGAGGTGGTCCAGATAAGCAAACGAGCGAGGGCCTGAGGCAGATTTAGTACAGTACAGCTATCATATATGGAGAGGGGATTGAACATTGACAATGGCAGGAGAATTTACTATGTAAATAACCATCTGGCTGCTTTTTGATTTTGCTGACACCAGACACAGACAGAATTCACTGAACTGGTGTCAGTACAGTAAAGATTAACAGTTATTATGCCTATTACATTTTTATTGATATTATAATTTAAATAGGGAATCTGTGATTACTAATACGTTTGAAAAATGGTCCTTTAACAAAAGGGTTTGAGAATCAGAGTTATATTACAAAACAAACAACCAAAGTCTAGTTACCTTACATTAACTACACTGATCAGTAAGTTCCCAACTTTGCAGCTTAAAAGATAACTCTTGTAACTTAATTTCTTTCTCCTGATTTGTGTACTTTTGACAACATACTAACTGCAGTCAGCCTGTTCTCAGGTCCTGCATATGGTGCTTAGGAAAATATTAAGATGTAAAGTCACCATAATCCTGGATGACCATAGGCTGCTCTTCCCCTCATTGGTGGTGATTTTAACCTGAGGATTACCATACCTCAGGCGAGGGGGGAAGGTTGAGAAGGCAGGCCTTCATGAATAACCTCAGCTGGTACAGGAATTGAACCTGCGCTGTTGGCACGTTCTGCATCACAAACCACACTGTCCAGCCAACTGGGCTAACCGACCCCCAACTAAGATGTGTAGCAACTAGCAAAGTACAAACCAGAGGCAGCTGTTACTAAACAGTTTCCCAATCTAGTCAGATGGTATCTGCATTCATTTATGGTCACAGATAGAGGAACTGGAGGCTTTCAAAAGGAGTATAAAAAGGGAATTGTTAATATTATTTGAAATTAAGCTGCAAGTGCAAGATAGGATAACACAGGTTCAAATTAGAAGGTAAATTTACCACTGATCAGTAAGTTCTTCACACAAAGTGGTCAAAGTTTAGGAGCAGTGGAAGTAAATAGGGGATGTTTCTGGGTAGGTCAAATGGTTTTCCTCATTCATCTAATCTTGTGACAGGATGAAGCTTTTCCATCCATTGAAGGATTCTACAGAGAGGAAAAGATGGGGTCTGCATAGATGAGAGACAATGCAAGTGAGCATCTCTAACAGTGAGATATAGAGACTGTGCAAGGGGGAGAGAAAATAAGTAGTCCGGAGCACAAGCAAGCAAGAGTACAATACAAGCATATGAGTGGAAAAACCATTAGAGGTTGAGTGGGTGAGAAGTAGGAAGCAAATGTATATGCAGGTGGGAGACAGAAATCAAGAGACAGAAACCATACTTCCCATCATGAAGCAACTCACCAAGAAAGGGATCATGGGTAGGTATAACTTCAGGAACAGAAGCAGGTCCTTTTGAGGTGAAAGAATCTGATGCAGAAAAAAAGGGACTTCAGATATGAAAGTTAGCATATTCCCAAGGTGCAGAATACAGCCATGTCCATTTACCAGATTCCATATTCACATTGACCATGCATTAGTTATGACTGAATTTTCAGGTACTAGGAACCTAGATGCATAACTTGTATTTCAACTGTAGAGATAAACAAGTTATCTGTACATTTAAACCATTTTGTCACCTAATTGCCATGTCTAAAAAAATCTAGTCATTACCATCTGACACAATTTCTTCCTTTAAAAAAGATAATAGACTTTTTAAAAAAACCAAACTCAGATATGTGAAATAACTGTGACAATTAAAATTTAAATTGAGAGAATAGTATATGGCATAAAATTGATAACTCCAGGTTGCCTGGTGGAGCTGGAATAGATGAGCAAATTGGTCATTTTCTGTGCTGCGATTTCTACAACTCAAACCGCTGATAATCAAAACAAGTCACCACTGCACTGAAATGATGATGCATTTTAGATACCTGCAGCAAAGGCGTCTACCTCAGGAAAGTGTTCAACTTTTGTAGATAAAGCAGGACTTGGTTCAGGAAAAGAGTTGAATACATCTAGGAAAGAGTTACAGAAATTATGTGTAGTACTAAGTTTTTTCCACTTCACTACTCCATTGACTGGGTAGTACGATTTTACAGATCTGAATACGACCACATGAAGCAAAAAAACATTTTTAATGCAATTTTTCAAATGGTTTTTGTTTGGAAATCTCAAAATACAATGATATTTAAAGCTATTTTTTCATTTGTTGTACACTTTTTAAAAATGGAAAAAAAACCAGAATAGCAGTTCTAGCCAGTAGCTATGTGGGTAGGGTGAAGGATATTTGAAAATAGATTTATTCCTGAAATATTGCAGTCCATTAAAAAATAAATCACAACAGTAACAATCACAATTTTGCAAGTTACCAGCTGAAGTTTTGAAGTGTTCAAACCCTAATTTATGCAGATCTGAAAGATGGGCACAAATTCAGACCAGAAAACAAATGTAAATTTAAGAGCTAAGTTTGCAGTGACCAATGTTCAGACATTTAAAAAAACTAAAAGGAACTGGAGGAACAGAACAAATGATTTGTTACAATATTAAATCCTGCAATTTTCACCTTAATTTTATTTCCCTAGATTTCTTCTTAGTCAGCCATGTTTTTAAAGCATTGTGTACTGACTCTACCACCCAGCAATTGAAGAAGCTGGCAGTTGGCTTTAAGATTTGGCAAATGCTCAGCTCCAGTCTAATCGCCAGCATTGTTTACTATTTGAGTCTAAAATTGAAGCAGTTAATTGAAGCAGCATTTCGTAATGATGGGATTGACCAAACAGCATCAGAATCACTCCTTCAATCGAGATGTTGACAAAATCACCCAAGAGGTCTTTCACACGAACAATCCACTTTAGTTGATTCCACTCAACAAGTCTGAACAACTAGGGTCGAACTTTCCATTCCGGGGACCAAGTGCTGGGGCAGGCAGTATTGGCAGCGAGTTTCCAGTTGATAGGCAGGCCCCAAAAGATTTTTTTTTTGTTTAGACCCAATTCAATCCAATCAAATTCAAAGTCTCAACAAGTGAAACATTCCAGATCCAAGCTGACAAGACAGGCTCACCACTTCCTGTCTTGGGCTTGATCTATATGGTCCAAGCTGATTGGAGCAGGCATCGCACCTTCTCCAAGGCTTGACAATTTGCATCTCAGCCAAAAAGGCAGAGATGCCGCTTTGAAAAATTGCTTCAAATGAAGCCTCAATGTAACCTCATGACTTCAACCAAGTGCAGGACAGCAAAACTACACTTGATCTTAGCCAAAAGGCTGAGAAGTGATGTCCCACCAGTGTGAGCAAACACTAGCATCACCGAGGAACTAGTGAGTTCTGTTGGAGGAGGCTTGGAATGCTGCACTCACCTCAAAGTCACAAGTGACATGAGGGTGATCAGCTGCACGCTACTTATACATGTTCATGATTTAGATCGGTCGAATTTCTGCTGGCATGGCATGTAATAGGAAAGGAGAATGTGATTCTGGCAAGTTGAATTTTTAATATGTATTCATGACATGCTAATGCATGCAAATTGCATTCCTTACACATATCAATGGGAAAGCCAGTCTGCCATCATCTCGCCATGAAAATGGATAGGGGAAAATTGTGACAGTTTTTCTGCTGGCAAGAATCTGGCTTTTGGCCTCACTGAAATTTTCACGCTGCTTGGCATGAAACTCATCACTGGCACAGGACCGAAAAATTCCATCCTCAATGTCTTACTGGTCAGGAGTACGAGCAATTGAGCCATTCTTCTACTGAAGAACTACCTCAAATTTTGTTAAATATATAGTTTATTTTATGCTTAGACCCAATAACACTCTTCTTTACCACCTTGGAAGATGAATTCCATAGTAAGGATGAAACCTGAAAACTTTAAATTTATTTCTGCTGTAACATACACAGCCACTTTCTCAGTTCATTGGAGAAGACATTTTCAGAGTTTATCATTTAGTTGATTCCATGAAAAATTGCTCCGATTAAATCTGAAGTTTTCCAATTCTGAACATGGTTTGTCTCAGAGTCATAGAGGTTTACAGCACGGAAACAGGCCCTTCATCCCAACTTGTCCATGCCGCCCTAAGCTAATCCCAATTGCCCACATTTGGCCCATATCCCTCTATACCCACCTTACCTGTCTAAATGCTTTTTAAAAGACAAAATTGTACCCCGCCTCTACTACAACCTCTGGCAGCTTGTTCCTGACACACTGAAAAAATTGCCCTTCTGGACACTTTTGTATCTCTCCCCTCTCACCTTAAACCTATGCCCTCGAGTTTTAGACTTCCCCACCTTTGGGAAAAGATATTGACTATCTAGCTGATCTATACCCCTCATTATTTTATAGACCTCTATAAGATCATCCCTCAGCCTTCTACGCTCCAGAGAAAAAAGTCCCAGTCTATCCAGCCTCTCCTTATAACTCAAACCATCAAGCCCCGGTAGCATCCTAGTAAATCTTTTCTGCACTTTTTTTTAGTTTAATCATATCCTTTCTATAATAGGGTGACCAGAACTGTACACAGTATTCCAAGTGTGGCCTTACCAATGTCTTGTACAACTTCAACAAGACATTCCCACTCCTGTATTCAATGTTCTGACCAATAAAACCAAACATGCTGAATGCCTTCTTCACCACTCTGTCCACCCGTGACTCCACTTTCAAGGAGCTATGAACATGTACCCCTAGATCTCTTTGTTCTGTAACTCTCCCCAACGCCCTACCATTAACTGAGTAAGTACTGCCCTGGTTCAATCTACCAAAATGCATCACCTCGCATTTGTCTAAATTAAACTCCATCTGCCATTGGTCAGCCCACTGGCCCAATTGATCAAGATCCCGTTGCAATTGGAGATAACTTTCTTCACTGTCCACTATGCCACCAATCTTAGTGTCATCTGCAAACTTACTAACCATGCCTCCTATATTCTCATCCGAATCATTAATATAAATGACAAATAACAGTGGACCCAGCACTGATCCCTGAGGCACACCGCTGGTCACAGGCCTCCAGTTTGAAAAACAACTCCCTACAACCACCCTCTGGCTTCTGTTAAGAAGCCAATTTTGTAGCCATTTAGATACCTCATCTTGGATCTCGTGAGATTTAACCTTATGCAACAACCTACGATGCGGTAACTTGTCAAAGGCCTTGCTAAAGTCCATGTAGACAACATCAACTGCACTACCCCTCATCTACCTTCTTGGTTACCCCTTCAAAAAACACAATCAAATTTGAGAGACATGATTTTCCACTCAAAGCCGTTGAGAGCGTTCAAGTGGTTATTGGATAAACATATGGATGATATTGGAATAGTGTAGATTAGAGGGGCTTTAGATTGGTACCACTGGTCGGCGCAACATCGAGGGCCGAAGGGCCTGTACTGCGCTGTAATGTTCTATGTTCTATGCTGACTGTTCCTAATCAGTCCTTGCGTCTCTAAATGCCTGTAGATCCTGTCCCTCAAAATACCTTCCAACAACTTACCCACCTCAGATGTGAGCCTGGCCTGTAGTTCCCAGACTTTTCCCTGTAGTCCTTTTTAAACAAAGGCACAACATTTGCCACCCTCCAATCTTCAGGGACCTTACCTGTGACTATCGATGATTCAAATATCTCGGCTAGGGGACCTGCAATTTCCTCCTTAGCCTCCCATAATGTCCTGGGATACACTTCATCAGGTCCCAGGGATTTATCTACCTTGATGCGCTTTAAGACTTCCAGCACCTCTTTCTCTGTAATGTGAACACTCCTCAAGACATCACTATTTATTTCCCCAAGTTCTCTAACATCCATGCTTTTCTCAACAGTAAATACTGATGAGAAATATTCATTTAGGATCTCATCCATCTCTTGTGGATCTGCAGATAGATGACCTTGTTGATCCTCAAGAGGCCCTACTCTCTGCCCTTGTTACTCTTTTGCCCTTCATGTATTTGTAGAAGCTCTTTGGATTCTCCTTTGCCTTATCTGCCAAAACAATCTTGTGTCCCCTTTTTGCCCTCCTGATTTCTCTCTTAACACTACTCCTATACTCTTCAAGGGATTCACTTGATCCCAGCTGCCTATGTCATGTGCTCCTTTTTCTTTGTGACCAGGGCCTCAATATCCCGAGTCATCCAGAGTTCCCTACTTCTGCCAGCCTTGCCTTTCACTCTAAGAGGAATGTGCTTACCCCGAACCCTGGTTAACACACTTTTGAAAACCTCCCACTTAGCAGACGTCCCTTTGCCTTCCCACAGACTCCCCCAATTAACTTTTGAAAGTTCCTGCCTGATACCATCAAAATTGGCCTTGCCCCAATTTAGAATTTTAACTTTTGGGCCAGACCTATCATTCTCCATAGCTATCTTAAAACTAATAGAATTATGGTCACTGGTCCCAAAGTGATCCCTCGCTAACACTTCCGTCACCTGCCCTTCCTTATTTCCCAAGAGGTGGTCAAGTTTTGTCCCCTTTATAGTCGGGCCATCCACATACTGAATGAGAAATTCCTCCTAAACACACAACAAATTTCTCTCCATCCAACCCTCTAATACTATGGCTGTCCCAATCAATGTTGGGAAAGTTAAAATCCCCTATTACCACCCTATTTTTCTTGGAGCTATCTGTAATCTCCTTACATATTTGCTCCTCAATTTCCCGCCGACTATTTGGGGGCCTATAGTACAACCCTATCAAAGTGATTGCCCCCTTCTTATTTCTCAGTTCTACCCATATAGACTCAGTGGCTGAACCCTATTCTGAAAGCGGCACACAATTTCTTGCATCAGACTTCCCTTTGGATTCAAAAGTTCAAAAATCAGAAATTAATTCAGAATGCACTGGTGGTGTACAAATTTGGACATTACATTAATCAAATTGGAATGCTTAACAAAACAACCTTGAATTAAATAGAAGTGTGATCGCAGTTTTACAAAATAATAGCTCTCCTTCATTTTTCTTCACTCAAACAAATTTAACACCAAGCCTGAGATATTCAAGTTTTGGAAGGTAGAAAGAGGGAGGTAAATTGGGGCATTGAAGAAAACCCAAACATTAATTGTTCTACAGACTATATGACCTGCTGAAGAGCCACTAAGTGTATGCGCACACACATGAAACAGTGCTATTGAATATCGGCACTTTTGGTCAAGCTTCAAACAGGTTTCTTGCACTGATGCTCGTCCTACAAAAGCGCAATAGTACTTCAGCATAGAGCCGACACAAGCTTAGGTTGGAATCACCATAAGCCTCCATTTTAATTTGTTTCATTTTGGACTGCACTAATTCAACATTACCTTTGATCTTTGAAATTACTTTCAGAGAATCAATACAGTGGATTTTAAATCTGATTTGACAGTTACGTTTTATGCCTCAAACAGGACAAATCCTTAGATGAAATAAAGGTGGCATTTCGAGACAAAATTAAAATACAGAGGACTGCTGGATTTAGCTCAGCCGGTTCAAATTTAGATTTTATGGCCCTTTACTCAGGGTTTGAAGATGCATATTTAGAAAGGACACACCTATCACAAGCTTAACTAAATATCAAAGTGAATGCACATCATTCTCATGTGCAAAAATACAGAACTGTCACAGTAACTTTCTTGAAAGGACAAAGCCTTACTCAAATATTAGAGAACTATGTAATTTTTATTAAGGTGAATATTAAACTGACTTACTTTCACCCTCCTTTGGCAAAATGACTCACTATACTCCACAGCAGAACAACTCCAAACTTCTCACTTTCACCACAAATGACTTAATTAGTTGTCCTTTGTTTGGGTGCTGGACTAGAATACCAAATTACATTAGGAAGCCATTGACCCCAACAATTTTTCTATTTTGATATAAATATGAGGATGGGATACATCCTTCCAGCAATTATTCTGCTGACAAATTAGGGTTCTTTTATAGTAAAACAAATTGTATTTAAAACACATTTTAAATACAACTAACAAATGATGCAGCTTAACTATTAACAGCTAGAGAATATTTAAACATCAAAGGAAGCACTTTTCTTTTTTAGCTTATCCCTGTTTCAGTTGCAAATAGGCAACATTCCACTTACAGACGTAGACACCACTTTAAATACAGTTAGCAACTATAAATATACATGCTATAAAGTGTGTTAACAATTTTGAAGCTTTCAGAGAGCTTTTGGGCAGAGCTCTCAGAATTGTCTGTACATGTCTCTTCTTTCTGCAGAGCTGCAGCCCAAACTATGGGCCCTATTTTACCATTTTGATTCTAAGTGCTGGACGGACTTGAAATTGGGAGTGTTTCAGATCCGACTTAGACCCGTTCTCAGGCATCCCAAACGCACTCTGCCTGCAAAAATATCAGCGATTCCAAATCGTGCTGCACAAGCCTGTGGGTGGGGCTTAACGTGTCTGAACCCTTGCAGCTCTGATCGGTGCCTCCCACTGTGCATGCACAGAAGAAAAAAGATAGAATGCTGCTCCCTGCCACATCCCTCCTGGCCCCCACAGATATTGCCCAACCCCCACAACATTACTGACCCCCTTATCCCCCCCCCACCCCCCTGCCACCCAGGCCAATCGCAGGCCCCTCCCCCCCCCCCCCCCCCCCCACTGATCATAAGCAGAGTGGTAGCGGACCCCCCTCTCACTGATCTCAGGCAGACTGGCATCGGACCGCCCCCCCACTGATCTCAGGTAGAGTGGCAACGGAACACCTTACCCCCAAAACCAATCTCAAGCAGAGAGCCGTCAGACGCTAGGCACTTACGTCTTCACTAACTGGAGGGCCCAAATCAGACTTTTGTCCAGCATGTCTGTTTCGCGCCAATTCTGGATGGGCGAATGTGGCAGTAAAGGGGGAAGTGCCAGTAAGGTTGGACGTGCAGCCCATTAAGTCAATGTAAATGCATGCAAATTCATTTAAATGGCCGTCGTGCCCGTTTTGGGCACGGTCCCGATCACGGCCATTTTTGGGCCTTGATAAAGGAGGAACCGGCGTGGAGGCTGGCGCGGATCACGCCACTCGCCACATGCCCGACTTTACCAAGTTTTCGCACCCGAAAGCAGACGCAACGCGATGGCAAAATCTGGCCCTATAAGTTTGGTCAAATAGAATCGCTTCTTTAACTCAAAGCTCTTGTTTCTCTTTCTCGATTCTTCTGGAGCATACCTTATTCAAGTCACTCAGCTTTAGTATTCTGAAGACTATTTTTTAGTCATCATTCACTGAGCCTGTTTAGCTGGCTTGTGTTTTCTCCATTCTTACAGCCTTTTTCAACCTTGAGCAGAATTGAGAGACCTTCCCCCACCCCCAGCTCCTTCACAGCCCCCACAAAAAACATCTGCCACACTTAGGAACACAGGGTGCTCCAGCTCCACCTTTTCTCTCTGATTTCTAAAAACTTGTTGCTGGGGCAGGTCGCGTTGGATTTCAACAGGAACTCAATGGCGAAACATTTTTTCAACGACAAATCTGTCAACAACTCCCTTCCAGGCACAGAAATCTTAAATTAAATATACCTACAGCTATATCTTATTCCAGTGTTTTACCCATCCAAATATAAATCCCTTAAATCTATCTTTTTGTTTCTCAACACCTTCCTCCTCATGCACTCTAAAATGAGAGAAACTGGCCCATTTTTAGAAATTCAAGAGAAACAAAAATGCTGCTGCCCCCTCTGCCTTTGTCTCAAACTCTAGCTTTCTTTCTGGTTTCCAGCTAACTGGGCCCTCACTTACTCCTACTACATCTTCCCTTCTCAATCCACTCCTTTCTTCCACGAAGCTCATAAGCTATTCCACCATTTTTCTCCCTTCCAAACATCTGAAACGTAAATTTCATTCCTTCAGTTTCATGTTTTTCAGCATCCTCATTCTCTAACCTTTGATACCTAGCTTTTTAAAATGTCATTCCTACTCCTAATATTACTCTCAAAAAGTTTTACTTTAAATCTTCCAAGCTCTCCAATTATCACCCTATTGTCAATCTTCCTTTTCTTGTCAAAGTTCTGCAGTTGTTCATTGCTTCAAAACCACATTTCCTCCCATTTTTACCCCGGAACATCCACTTTTCACTTCCACCCGAATTAAAGCTCTAGGATCACAATAATCTGTGCCTATCTTTTATTCTCAACTTCAACAGTGCTAAGCATTCCATTTGAGTCAACGTCTCAACTCTGCAGTTGATCTCTGTAACATCACTGTTATAAATAGAGAAAGACATCGTCATTGGTTCTCACCACTAACTCAGTATATCATTGCTCATCATCTTGATTCCTCTCTTTGGTAACTGCTTGAGACTGTTCATAACCTGTCACATCTGACTTGAGAGATGAGCTTTTGGCCACAGTCTGTACCATTACCAAGACTGTCCAATTCCACCCTCATTACATCACTTGACTCTGTCCCTGTCAGCTAATCTATTACTGAATCCTTATCTATGCCTTTGTTATATCCAGACTTAACTATTCCAACACACTCTTGGCCAGCCTCCCAAACATCACCCTCTGTAATTTTAACCACCTTTAAAACTCTACTGCCCATGTTCTTAATCGTACCAAGTCTCGTTCCCATCAACCCCATGCTTGCTGACCTAGACTGGTTCCTGGTCAAGCAACACATTGATTTTAAAATTCACCTTTGTTTTCAAATCCCTCCCATGACCTCGCCCCTCTCTATCTCTGTGATTTCCTTCAGTCCCATACCTCTGAGATATCTGTTCTTATCAAATTCTGCCCTCTTCAGCATTCCCAGTTTTAATTAATTGCTCCACCAATGGTGATCATGCCTCAACTGACTCGACCACAGAACTATCTTCTTCAAGCTTTTCACCTCTTTCTTTCTTTAAGGCACTCCTTAAAACCTATATCTTTTACTAAGCTTTTGTATCATTTGTTGCATGGTGTCAAATTTTGCTTTATAATCCTCATGTAAAGCACTCAGATGTTTTATTATATTTATAAATGAGAATAGAGTCTCTGTCTATATACTCTGTGCTTGTGAACCTAACTCTCCACTCACCTGAAAAAAGGACTGCGCTCCGAAAGCTCGTGATACCAAATAAACCTGTTGGACTTTAACCTAGTGTTGTGAGACTTCTGACTGTGCCCACCCTAGTCCAACACCGGCATCTCCACATCATACATTTATAAAGGCATCATATAAAAACAAGATGTTGTTGTCATCCTCTCCTAGTTCTGCTCATACTTTTTGGAATGCAAACATTGATTTGCAAAGGTTTCTCACCCCTTTCTCCCCACAGTTATTGTTGATGTACCAAAGGGGTGCATTTTTGGCCCACTTCATTTCTGTATTCCTGTGATATTCCTCTAGAATCAAAACCCTGATTGATAATACCAATGAGATTATAGAATCCTTACACTGCAGAAGGTGGCTATTCAGCCCATCGAGTCTGCACTGACCACAATCCCACCCAGGCCCTATTCCCATAACCCCACATGTTTACCCTACTAATCCCCCTGACACTAAGGCACAATTTAGCATGGCCAATCAACCTAATCCACACATCTTTGGAATGTGGGAGAAAACCAGAGCACCCGGAGGAAACCCATGCAGACACAGGGAGAATGTGCAAACTCCACACAGTCACCCGAGGCTGGAATTGAACCTGGGACGCTAGCGCTGTGAGGCAGCAGTGCTAACCACTGTGCCACCCCTGACACTTTCATTGATCCAATACTTGTTATACTTTTGTGAACTGACAATACATCAAGACATGAATAACAAATTTTCTTCAGCTTCACCCTAACGAAACACTAGCCAGCCTCTAGACCTAAACTTCATCAGGCCCCTAACCCTGGCTGACACTTCCGACTCAAGTGAAGAGATGTTGAACGGTGATATACTACTGGACTCAGATTAGTTGCCTCGTGCACATCCGCCTGTTATCAGGTCCGTTTCCCCCCCCCCCCCCCCCCCCATCTCTACAATGGGTGCCTGCCTCGATCACTATATTTAATTTTAAACCTTAATGCTTAATCTGCTAGACACTCAAATTCTTGAATGCTTTTTTAACCAGCCTCTCTCTTTCAACCCTACAGAAAATTTCAATTAATCAAATCTTCCCCAATTTTCCCTTTCTGCTCGTAGCATTCAGTATTTATTTTCCTTTATTCAAAGCAATGGACATCAGCCTGAAAGTGCAGAACTCGACAAAATAGAAGCTCTATCTCTTTAAAATAGTAAAATATGTAATAGTCTGGATTTTGCAGTTAGCAGTGAATGAATGGCATGCTTACACAGTTGCCGACAGACATTTTGTGAACCCACTACAGGGGTCTCGTGCAGGACCTGCTACAGGGGATCTGTGGTGTGAGTGAACAGGCCAAGCAATAGCATCTGTCTTCAACCAGATTAAAGATGCCTTACTTGCCCGAGCGATAGTGTCTAAACTAGAAAGTGTAAGTTAGAATATTTAATACAGAAAGAGAATTAAAGAAATATGGGATTCAGAGAGAGTTGGGGACGAAAAAGACAAAGTAAAATAAAATCATGCACCTTTTTTAAGATCACCAATGAATAAAATAAGAAATTAGATTTGATGCTTGTAAAAGTAAATTTTCAGTGCACGAGAGGTTGTTTGATAGCAATCGAGACTTAGAAAACTTAAAAATTCACTTAGGGCAAAGCCTATCTTTTTCTGGCATCTTCAGTGAGCAATGTCTTTCACATACATGAATGCTGAATTGCTCAATGTGATACTGTTAGAATGAGGCTCCTGGAGAAGATCAAATCAGACAATAGCTTCCTGATGTGTATTTAACCATACATATACAAGTGGTCAAAGTTGCTGTCCAACTTATTCCTAACTAACAGTGAGCACAAACAATCTCACCATTATTCCTATCACAAAATCCTGGCCCTTTTTGTTAGTTATCACTGCATGAGATTAAAAGCAGAAGATTTAATTCAGTATACAAAATTAAGAGTCTATCACAATATATATTTATATAGGAACACATGTCCTTACTCTTGATTCAATACTTATGATATTTGGGAATCAGAGGCAAGTAAATGCAACTGAAACGTTCCATCTTTGAAGGCTGAAACAATCCTTTAACAAGCAAAGTGTGTGCTCAGGCTGTGATCTCAAGGTTGTTGACTCACCATGCCTTTCTTTAGTGGCTTCTGACATCTGTTACCAACCAGGTACGTAAAGACCAACTAGTAACAGGTCACCGAAGAAAGGAAGCCCTCAAAATGGAACCAAAATTAAATAAATATAAGTGGAAGTTTGGAAATATCAATCATCTCTAGGAGCCTTTGTAATCCAATACCCAGAGGCAGATCTGCAGTACACTATGGGTGGAATTTTCCCTGACGTGCACTAAGTGCAGCAGTAGCCATGCAAACTGAACATTTATCCCGCTGGCCACAATGGTGGGTTCTTGCGTGGTATTGTATGCTTCCCACCTCAAATTGTGCAGGCATGGGAAACACGCCGTCTCGCTGGAGAAAGGTCTCAGATTTGCCTGCCATGCTGTTACTTCCTCACTCCAGGTCCACACTACCATATTTAAACCACAGCTGCACGAGCAGTTCTTAACGCTTCCAGACTATGACTGCTACAGTGAAGACATGGCACCAAAAGCCGAGGAGTGCAGCACCCAGATTCAGTGATCACAGAATCCCTATAGTACAGGAGGTGGTCATTCAGCCCATCGAGCCTGCACCAACAACAATCCCTCGACCCTATCCCCATAACCCCACGTATTTACCCTGCTAATCCCCCTGACACTAAGGGGCAAGACCAATCAACCTAACCCACACATCTTTGGAGCATGGGAGGAAACCGGAGCACCCGGAGGAAACCCATGCAGACACGGGGAGAACTTGCGAAGTCCACACAGACAATCACCCGAGGCCGGAATTGAACCTGGGTCCCTGACCCGGTGAGACAGAGCAGTGCTAATCACTCAGCTGCCTGCCGATGTGTCCCTGGAATGCCTCTTGGTGCTGTGGAGGCCCGTTGTGATGCCCATTATCCCTCTTCTGGCTGCAGGAGGTCCATCAATCTCAACACTCTAGCTTGGGAGTCAGTGGCAGCAGTGGTCAATGCCAGTGCTGCACAGAGGAGGTCAGCCATCCAGTGCAGAAAGAGGATAAATGATCTCATCCACGCCAAGGTTGTCAACCATCTAAAATCGCTAGCTCAAGGGATAACACCAATCACTCACATACAGCTGCACATCTCCATCTGGGCTCATCTCCTCTGGAGATTGTCTCCTCACCTTGTCCATGGCTTCACTTTGCACACACACATCACATCCTTTTCATTTAATTTGACATTCACTCCATCTATTTTTTAAATTCAAGTCAAAATTATGCACAAAAAAAACGGGAGAGGTGCCAGAGTCAGGATGGAGTGCTGGACTTGAAGGTCCTCAGTCCCTTCGAAAATCATGCTATAGAGTTGGCTAGAGTAGACGTGGACCATTCCTGGAGCAATGGCAAGGTTGGTGGCAAGCACCCATGCAAGATCCCACACCATATCATCCCTCCGTCAATGCTACTCTGTGTCCACTGTTGTGTGTGTAACGTGGCTTCTTTGCCCTAATGATCTCCATTTTCTCTCCTAGGAACAACTGCCATGGGACCAACACCCTCAGGAAACCTCAAGCCCAAGTTCCAATGACAAGAGCATCTCAGATGACACAGTGACACACGCCTAAGTGGTACCTAGACGTAGAGCAGATTCAGGACCACAATATGATCACAGCACTAATCTGTTCCACAGCAGATGGAGGCAGGGACATCAGAGGTTGACAGAACTTGGAAGACTACTGGAGGCAAAGAATCTGCTGAGTCCAAGTCTGATGATGAGCCTCCAGACTCAATCAGTTGTTGCAGCTACAAAGAGAATCATGCGAATACCACGAATGGAGATCAGCTGCACTCCTCAGATTGCAAGGGATGATCCGCCTTCAGTCAGAGATGATCACAGCATCATGCCAACACTCCCAAGGTCAACACTAGCAGGATGGTGGCCACCATGGAGGCCTTGGTTCAGGACATTGGTCCTGCATTGCTGCGCCAGCTGAACTTCTTCAATGAAGCCATAACTGGCCACCAAAAGTGTCAATGCAAGAGGGGTACAGGGTGGCAGATTTCACTCCAGCTTTCCTTCTCAAGAGTCAGCCAGGGCCCTTCAGACCCATTGGGAGGAGGACCAGCTACTCGGCACGCTTGGTGATTCCTGGAATGTCTGGCCTATCAAAATCCCCTCTTCCTGTGACCCCACCAGCTCGAGAGGCTGAAGTGGGTGTACCTGCCCCATAGTAGGACATTCAAAGCAGGCCAGGTCTGTTCAGGTAATGGTGCTCGAGAGGATGCCCAAAGTAACAGTGCACAGAAGTCAGGATGCTAGCTCCACCTTCACTTGGATGTGAGAAGAGCAAGTCGCAGCGGCAAAGTTAAGATGATTAAAGAAGACGTAGCTGCACAGTATGGACACGGGTGTTAATCACTTGTACCTAATGTTCATGTAAATAAACCCCCAATAATATCTCCTCGTCTATGGCTCCTTGTTATGATGAGCAGTGTTTGTGCCACAGATGTGAAACCTTGGTTCCTGCACAAGATGAAGGCATATGTCTTAATCCAGGGCCTCTTCCCTGTGCAGTGCAAAGTGGGTTGTCTGGTTTCACAGTCACTCGACACAGTAGTGATGCTTGCACCTTAATGTGGCTGGTCACTGCTGCTAGAGAGTGTCACTGGCAGGCATCAGAGTTTCCATGATTTTCTCTTGAGTGCTCTCAACACCTTTGAGGCTGGCCTCCACATCTCTTCAGCATCTGTGTCTGGTGATGGTGTGGTCCTGAAGGGGACATGTGATGAAAGCTATCAAAGGGTTAGATGCTGTTAAAGTATCATCTCTGCATCTCCACAATGCTCTATGACTCTCACCAATTTTTACAGATGCAGCAAAGAAAGCATCCTTTCCAGATGAATCACAGCTTGGTATGGCTCTTGCACTAACCAATACCGCAACAAACTACAAAGGGTTGTGAACGTAGCCTAATCCATCACGCAAACCAGCCCCCCCATCCATTGACTCCATCTGCACTTCCCGCCGCCTCGGAAAAGGAGCCACCATAATCAAGGACTCCACACACACTGGATATACTCTCTTCCACCTTCTTCTGTTGAGAAAAGATACAAAAGTCTGAGGTCACGTACCAACCGACTCAAGAACAACTTCTTCCCTGCTGCCATCAGACTTTTGAATGGACCTACCTTATATTAAGTTGATCTTTCTCTACACTCTAGCTATGACTGGAACACTACATTCTGCACCATTGCCTTTCCTTCTCGATGCACATTATGTTTTGTCTGTATAGCACGCAAGAAACAATACTTTTCACTGTATATCAATACATATGACAATAATAAATCAAATCAGTGCCTACACTGCTATCTTCGCCTCCTCCTCTGCTCCCTGTAGAGAGAGGGAGCGCAAGAGCGTGAGAGCGAGAATTGCAAGGGGATTCTACAACTTGCTCAGTCGTCCAATTGTTCTGCAGCCCCCTAAGACCCATTAATCTGTGCTCAAGGGATGAATGGTTCTGGAACATTTGGTGGCACATTCATGCTTTTGTGCTGCTTGAGCATGCAGACATGCTTCAGAGGTCAGACTCCAAAAACGTCAATGGAGCTGCTGCTGCTGAATGTTCTCAGCTGTGGAAGAATGTTCACTTTTGAGAAGTGCATGGCCACTTCCCTCACACACACCATGATGTCTGGCAATCTGGCTCGCTACAGAACCTGGAAGTTTTTCCACATGAATCCAGATAGCACTAAGTAAATGATGTGACTGATGGGGTATTTTGGTTGAATAAGTTGCAGTAGGATTGTGGTTTTGGTTAGTTAAATTTCCAGGTGGAGTGGCCAAGTCTTAGCTCTGATCATTTGAAACCTGCTGGGATTGTGTCTAGAGCCCATAATAGAAATATCTGCTTTGTGGATTTCTCAGGAGCATACTTTAGAAACTTAAAACTCGGCAATGAATTTTCATGGAGGTTAAACACCCAGCTGAAAAAAAAATTAATTCATCTGATCAAGTCAACAATAGGCTGTGTATGAGAACCTGCATTGAGATTGGACTAAGCAAAACAATGTGTGAGAATCCCATTTACCGCCAAAAAGGTGGGCCACTGTCTGCTTTGAAGCAGCACTAGATGCGATTGTGGTTTTTACTACATCTTCAACGGGTTGCATGTCAAATAGGTCCAAACGACAGACAGAGTCAATGCAACCATCAGAGGCAGAAAATGGGTCTAATAGATAGAAAGAGAGAAAGATTGAGAGGAACCATTTGTAACAACATTGTGATAAAACAGCAAAGGACAATAAAAAGGGAACATCTCCTTCTGGACATCCCTATCAACACCACCAATTTCAACAAGACTTGTGCAAATCATTCTCTTGGGCCTGAAAACTATGGAATTCTTAATCTTCCATCATATATACGCACACTTAATCCAGGATCAAGATGGTTGCCTTGATCTAGAACATTGGATATCTAAAGCACATAGCTGTAATGGAACCAAACTGAGTATACATTTTTCTGGATGTTAAAGAATATCATTTTCAACTTGTATCTTACCAAAACAGAATTTCAACATTGCAAAGTAATCGCCACTTACCATCACATGGAATTCTGATTCTCAAATTTAAAACTTACATTATCCTGAATTACACATATATTTATTACTTTCCATTAGTTAGACATTACCAATGGGTTTCATGGAATTTTGCAACTAAATTTTAATTCAGTTCAAAAATTGAATACTGACAAAGTTTCAAAATATGCTATCCTGAGCACATTTCAAGTACATCTTCAATAGTTTGAGGTGAAGTGAACAATTAAAAAAGCTTCTTCCTCGCCATCATTCATGCTGTTCAATCACTAACTGCCTCCAATTGTCCACAGAGCAATTTACTAAAGTTCACACCAGGTGAGACATTCAAGTTCAGCTAAAATTCATCAGTCATCATATTAAATGTGGTAATTTAACAGCTGTATGTAGAAGAGTTCAATCTTTTGAAGTACTGCAGTGGGGTCCATGCTGGTCTATGGTTCTTCAAAGGTATTTCAGATACTTATACTTCAATCTGTTTATAGTGTATGCACTTTAGTTGACATTCACCCAGTTTAAATGCAGAAACAGTTCAAGAATATGACAAGACACTTACCCCTAACCAGAAGATCTACACTCCAAATGAGAGCAAGGATGAGAAAAGAGAGAATTTAACACTAGAAGATCAAATTTAGAGGGAAGTGGAGAAAGCAAAACTCTTCAGGATCCAGAATGGATGAATTAGATACTCATGGTTTTGTTAATTTTCCAACTTCCTTTTTGATCTTGCATTTTTTCTGATTTTTGTTGCAATAACCAATAATATGGTCCGAATACATTGTGATAATAAGCAATCTTGGGTCTGGGAAAACTGCCCATCAGTTTGAAAGAAAGAGGGTTGGTGAGGTAATTTGGAGGGAAGGAGGAAACATATTCTATATACCATTTTCAAGAACCACTTGCATAACTTGCATTTATATATTACCACAAGGGGAGGGGATGGCAAAAAAACCCCCAACATTTTAAGAGCTGTGGTTAGATGTAGGGAGGAAATAGTTTCTACTATTTCCCTGTTAAAGCATTCCTGTAAATAATAGTTTGACTCCAAACAGAAAACTAATCAATCAACAGCATAGAGACAAAAGGGAAAGGGACGTAGGGAAGTTGTTTCCATTAACAGGGGAGACTAGGACGCGGGGGCACAGCCTTAGAATAAAAGGGAGTCACTTTAGAACAGAGATGAGGAGAAATTTCTTCAGCCAGAGAGTGGTGGGTCTGTGGAATTCATTGCCACAGAGGGCTGTGGAGGCCGAGACGTTGAGCGTCTTCAAGACAGAAATTGATAAATTCTTGATTTCTCGAGGAATTAAGGGCTATGGGGAGAGAGCGGGTAAATGGAGTTGAAATCAACCATGATTGAATGGTGGAGTGGACTCGATGGGCCGAATGGCCTTACTTCCGCTCCTATGTCTTATGGTCTTATGAAAGCTGCATTAGAAGTAAATATTGTCCTCTCTTGGGGATTGATTCTGCTCATTATGTTCTTCATGTATACACATATTCTAATAGCACAATGCAATTTGGCTAAAAGAATGCTCAGAATCGAAGCTAGATGTTAGGCTGCTAACTAAAATAAAATTCAGGTTGGGCCAAATTAGAAAACGTTAAAGCACTTAATAAAAGTCAGTTCAAACTTGGGAGTTGGTTATAAGCAACCTTAAACTTTTAATTGTGTAATTGAAGTAACATTTGGTACCAAAAATGTAGTCTGGCAATATAAACCTCCAGGAATAGATTCAGAGAGCACAATGTTTTGCACTGACAATTTAAATGAAACTAAAGATTAAAAAATGTAAAGATATTTATTTTTGCAGGTCGTATTTATACATCATGGATAAAAACTAGGCATCAATGTAGATCAAACTATTTTGTGTGTCAGAAGTCTGAAAAAATGCAATGCAAAATGCAATTAAGCCATCACCAAAGCACCATTAA
Organism: Mustelus asterias; assembly: GCF_964213995.1. Classification (NCBI taxonomy): domain Eukaryota; kingdom Metazoa; phylum Chordata; class Chondrichthyes; order Carcharhiniformes; family Triakidae; genus Mustelus; species Mustelus asterias. The sequence goes on from NC_135804.1 coordinate 96,094,873, forward strand.
ATAAAACACACTAAACAGTGTTTCAACACATCTCAAAGTTGAAGCAGAATGTGGGGGAAGGGTGTTTGACAGCAAGGTCCTTACTCTCAGGCAAATCCCTCAATCAAGCAGAGTGCCTTTGAACAAGGTAGCCATCCACTATCCCAGAAACCCATAAACCTTTCCTCAGTATTATAGCTAGAATCGTTATGAATGGACTGTGCACATTGAAGATCATGTGGTGACTTTGATACCGGTAGTACATATCAATGTGCAAAGCTCAAGAGTTCAATGGATTTGGTTCTATAACATAATACATATACTGAATTCCATAAGACTCCAATTCACTCCCAAGTAGTTGGCATTAGAGGTAGTTTGGTTCCAAGTACATAACCATACATCCATCTCCTTCTTACTTCATTTTACCTCCAACCCCAGACCTAAAATGATGCAGATCACGTTTGTCGTTTAATGAGTTGAATAGCAGGAATCAGTGGTTCTTAGTGCTCAATAAAAATATGCATGCTTATCCAAAAACCCCAAATTCCTTGCTTGGACCCTTCATGTATTTGCATATTTAGTGAATGTTCAATCATACACAGTATTAAACATGAATATTTGGAGTGCGTAACAAAACTGAAAAATTCATGACAAGTTATGATGCTGTCTGGGAAGTAGATATTTGGGTTTTGTTTCATAAAATAATGTATTTCAAATAGTTAATAGATCTACAGTCTAATGCATTCCCTTTACAAATCCACGCCATTTATACAAGGTAGTCCTTTAATATGCACTATACGCAGCTCTGATTTCTAAAGATAAAAGTTTTATCAGTGAGAATTCAAGATGTCAGGTGCTGGGATTGCTTTTTTGACTGCATAGGCATAAAACATTTTCTTTGAACTTAAACTTGCCAGTTTCTCTCACATTTAAAGAAATTCATACGGTTGACTGTCATTTTATCGTAGTAAAAAATCTTGATAGAGTGAGGCTGCATTGATAGCAGCTGGAAATAGAGCATTTTTGAAGCATGCAATTGAACATGTTGATCTTGTGGAAGTAGAGAGATCCACAAAAGTTACAAGGAAAAGGAAATGTGATTCTTCCACTTGAACTTGGGATTTACATTTACTGGTTCTAATGAGATTGGGTTACTTCAAAAAATGTATTGCTTGTCCTGGAGTTCTTGCTCAGGATAGTATGAAACCCAGTGAACTTTTAAAGTTTTGGCAAGAATCTGGGAGAAAGAATGCCATATTGTTGTGGTTGGTTGAATCGTTACTTCACCATTTCCTCCACTAGCGTTTTCTGGTTTTACTGGACTATTTGGCTGATATAAAAATTAACCTTTTTCCTGTAGGGTAAGCACTAATGTTAGGCAAGATCTTCCTGCTGTTTATGCCACCGGGATCTTCTGGTCTCCCTGATAGCACACCCTGTCGCGAGGAATGGATTTAGTGGGAAATCCCATTGATAGCGGTGGGACCAGAAGATCGGGGCTACTTCACACCACCAAGAAACCCACTGATAGCAATTTGTAAACTATATTTTGCGACCAATTCTAGGTCTCAACTCAAAAAAAGAGTGCTTTGAGTTTTTCCAAAGAATGATGAAATAGTTGTCACTTTGTCTTATTGTACTAGCAAGAAGTGGGATTAATCTTCTTCTTAAATGGGATATGGGTGTCGCAGCTAGGTCAGCATTTGTGGCCCACCCCAATTGCCCTCGTGAAAGTGGTGGTGAGCCGCCTTCTCAAACTGCTACAGCCCAACTGGTGGATGAATAACTTGCTGTTATAGTTCCAAGTCAGGATGGCGTATGGCTTGGCGGGATATTTGAAGATGGTGCTGTTACCATGCATCTGCTGCCCTTGTCCTTCTAGGGGTAGGGATCACAGGTTTGGAAGATGCCGTTGAAGAAGCCTGTCATGCAATTGATGTAAATGTAATGGCACACACTGCTGCTACTGCGCAATGGTGGTGGAGGGAGGGGATGCTGAAAGTAGTGGATGAAATGCCAATCAGGCAGGCTGTTTCGTTCTGAATGGTGTCAAGTTTCTTGTGTTGTTGGAGCTGAACTCATCCACGCAAGTAGAGAGAATTCTATCATACTAAATTGTGCCTTTTAGATGTGGACAGGCTTTGGGGTGTCAGGAGGCAAGTTCCCACTGCAGTATTCCCAGCTTCTGACCTGCTCTTGTAGCCACAGTATTTAGGTGGTCCAGTTCAGTTTCTGGACACTGATAACCTCTTCAGAGTGTTAATAGTGAGGGATTCAGCGATGGTAATGTCATTGAATGTCAAGGTTAGATTCTCTCTTGTTGGAGATGGTCATTGCCACTTATCAACCCAAGTCAAAACATGTCCCAGTCTTGATGCATATGAACATGCGTTACTTAATTACTTGAGGTCTCACAAATGGTGAACATTGTAGTCATCCGCGAATGTCCCCACTTCTGACCTTATGAAAGAGGGAAGATCATTGATGAAACAGCTGAGGATGGTTGGGTCTAAAGCTCTACCCCAAGGACTTCTTGCAGCAATGTACCGGGGCTGAGATGACTGGCCTCCATCCAAAGGAGAGTTTCCTACCCAACTTCCATTGACTCAGTTTGGTTACGGCTCCTTGATGCAACTCTCAGTCAAATGAGACCTTGATGTCAAGGGCAGTCACTCTCACCTCATCTCGAGTTCAGCTCTTTTGTCCATGTTTGGACCAACACTATAATGAGGTCAGGAGCTGAGAGGCCCTGGTGGAAGCCCCAGAGCATCAGTGAGCAGGTTATTGCTGTGTACATGCTACTTGATAGCACTGTCGATGACACCTTCCATCACTTTCCACAAATAGTGAATTAACAGATATTCTCGGTAGGGTGTGTCATCAAAATGTTCTTTTTATATGGATACTCATGCTATGCTATTTACACTGTATTCTATCTTATGTATATGTTACGTTAATAAGAAAGTAGAATTCTCTTATTCCATGTAAAAATATAAGCAATGGCGTAAAACTGTTCACCAGTAGCATGAGAGGGACTTGTACTTAATCGGGAGCCAGTGTTAATTTATTTCAAAACTGGTTTTTGCTTTTCCCTGCATTACAATGGTGCATACAATTCATTTGCTGTGATGTGCTTTGGGACACCTTAATATTTTTGAAAGGAGCTGTATAAATGCAAGTTTGTTCTTTAATTTTAAAATAATTTCATACCACTTAAAGACACCAGGATAAACAAACTTTTATGTTCAGTATTATGATGTAAATGAAAGGAAATGTGTCAATCACTATTCGGCATATAACACACCTGCTCTAACCTGGGTGAATGTATTATACACTGCCCACAGATTAAGCAAAAATATTGTATAATCTTGCATATTATCCCTATGGAGGCAAATGTATTATATAATACCTGCATTTTAGACCAATAAATCCCAGAATGGGAGGGAAGCCACCAGATTAGCTTCCATGTGTATTTATCTACATTAACATCAATCTGCCATTCTTTAGCCCTTCTTTTCAACAGAGTCAGGTTTCTCTGAATGCTATGAAACATGATTTCCTTCAAGGGGAAGACATTAGTAAAGTACTCCTTAGCAAATGAACCTTGAGACAATCCCAAGCTGATTAGCACCTTTCATATGCCCACTTTAAACAACTGTCATTTAATATTTTTAGTTTTTTTTACCTCCATTAGTGATTTCTCCAACTACTTTGGATGCTAGGAGATGAAGCTGTTAGGGACATTGATATCATTAAATCTGGACTAAAGTGAGCCTGTTCCACCGCTATTCAATGAGATTATGGCTGATTTGCATTAACTCTGTTGGTTCCTCTTGGTTCAATATTCATTAAAGTTCTATTATGAAGTTTTCAATCGACCTTAACTCAACAGCTTTTGGGAGGGGAAAAAAGAGAGCTCTAGATTTCCATTACCGTTGTGATGGAAATTACCGTTGTGAAGTGCTTCCTGACATTACCATTGAATTACCCAACTTTAATTTTAAGGTTATGTTCACTGTTCTAGATTCCCCTATCTGAGGAAATAGTTTCTCTCTATTTACTCGATCAAATTCTTTAATCATTTTGAACACTTAAATTAGATCCACATAGTGGTTAGCACTGCTGCCTCACAGGCCAGGGTCTGGGTTCGATTCCTGGCTTGGGTCACTGTCTGTGCAGAGTCGGCATGTTCTCCGCGTGGGTTTCCTCCGGGTGCTCTGGTTTCCTTCCACAGTCCAAAAGATATGCTGGTTAGGTGCATTGACCATGCTAAATTCTCCCTCAGTGTACCTGAACAGGTGCTGGAGTGTGATGACTAGGGGATTTTCACAGTAACGTCATTATAGTGTTAATACAAGCCGACTTGTGACACTAATAAATAAATTTAAACTCAATTTTCTTTATTCAAGAAATACATAACAGTTTATAAAAAAACTCCTCATAATTTAACTCCTACAGTTTTGGTATTTCCCTAGTGAGGTGGTCTGGTGGCACAGTGATAGTATCCTTATCTCTGAGCTCAAGCCTCATTTCAGGACTTAATGATCATTGAAGATCAACCTGTCAGGGAAGGTCCGTTCATAATGTGGCTAAACAGGTTGACTATCAGCCTATAAATCTTTCCAACACACCTCATGGCAAGTGGTAAAACAGGAGCCACACTGCAGAAGGCATTGGCAAACAACTGCAATACTTTACCAAGTATAGCCATGGACCTGGAAGTCCATGATCTCAAACACCTTCTTGGGGCATGTTACCCGAAGGAGGAGGATTTTTCTGGTGACTCTACTCTAGATGCCCTGCAAAACCAATAAATATTTCTTTGCTGAGATGTGGTGTCCAAAGCTGAACAGAGTACTCCAGGAGCTTTCTAAACAGAGCTCTATACAACTGCACCATAGCATGTATCCATTTGGATTCCAGTTTCCTTGAGAAAAAGACTGATATATAACAATAATTGCTTTAATTATTTTTGAACTCAAGTGATTCCTAGAAATAAACCACAGTCTCCATGCTCCTCAACAGTTCTTAGCTTCTTTCAATTTAGAAATTACTTTGATCCATCTTTCTCGAGTCCAGAGTGGATGACCTCAGACAGAACTCCAATCCCATCAATTTAATCCATCAACATCTCTTCTCAATTTAAAGTAGTCAGAAAACTTGGATACATGGTTCTGTTACTTCATCCAAGTCATTGATAAATACAGTGAAAGTTGAAGGCCCAGTACATATCCTTAGGGGACACCAGTAGTAACATGCTGCCAAATTAGAGTATATATCCCTTATTCCTACCCTGCCCATGTCAACATATTGCTTCTAATTCCACATACTATCATTTTTTTGCCAACAGTCTCTTCCATGCAATAAAAGGAGTTTTGGAAAATAATTTGTCCATCAGATGTCCTACAAATCCATCACAGGCAGAAATAAAGCTCCATTGCAAAAAAAATTAGAAACAAAGTTAACATCCTCTCCCAATCCGGTGTACTGTAAACCCAGCAAATGTTTTCACCCGAAGTGAAATAATTGGATGCGGAACCATGCTGATCACACTTCACCCACAAACAGGTCACGTTCACCTCAACATGAAGCAAAATGATACAACAATAATTGTTATAGTATACAGGAGCAACTTACCTCCCCATGCATTAGCTACTGAGGTTGATATTGCTGGGGTGCTCTGTACAGTAGGTACAAAAGCTGACTCCATGTTGAAGATATCGTTGGAGAGGTTAGGTGCACTGGACAAGAAACCAAAAAAGTTCCAAGTTAATTTCGCAAAGATGTCTAACCTTTTGCCATGGACATTTACAATGTGCAGGTTTTGGCATTTCTAGGTTGATACTAGGATGCTAGAAAGTGGAGCTCAAGTGGAGATCTAATTTCCAAGATTGGTCTGCTAATATTTTTTTGTACATCTGCATAACGTACTGGATCCGCTAGGATCACCTTTTGCACCACCTTCAATGGTCAGTCTCATGTTCCAGAAAAACATAGGTCCCAGGTGCCAGAATCTTATAGCATCTTGCATCTTGTTGATGCATACGGTCATCAACAAGAACAGCTCTAGTGATATTTAAGTGCTTTTGGTTAAAACAAAAGTGCAGCAGGAGCCAATTAACAAGGGAAATCTGACCCTTTGATTCTTGAAAGTAAAAAATGCCAGTTTTAACAAAGTCTTGAAGATGCCGAAGACAGGGAGTTGATGTCACTTATACAAACTAATTCTTGACAAATTGTTCTGCTATTTTCTTTATCTTGAAATATTAAATATCCAAAATAATTGACAAAAAATTAAAGTAAGTAACTTGGATAAATTAAGTCAAGTGAAAGCATATTGGGGGTCATTAACAGGCATATCAGATGTAAATCATCAACTTAACTTCAGCAACTATTTACTATGATGACAAAGGACAAGATTCCAAATAATCCTGGGAGAGAATATTGCATGAAGGAGAAAGCTATCCATGAAACTTTGCACTGGCATCCCATGTAGACTTTTTAGATTTTTCAAGAATGTGAAGGCACATCAACAACAGCTTCTGTGTTCCTTTTTTAAAATTAATCCAAGGGGTATGGACTTTGCTAGTTAGGCTGGCATTCATTGCTCATCCCCAATTGCCCTCAAGGTGGTGGTGAGCTGCCTTCTTAAACCATTGCAGTCCATATGGTGTAGGTACACACAGAGTGCTGCTAGGGAGGGGAATTCCCGGATTTTGATCAGCAACAGTGAAGGAATGGCAATATATTTCCACGTATAGAGTGGACGTGGAGAGGATGTTTCCACAGTAGGAAAAACTAGAACTAGAGGGCACAATCTCAGGCTAAAGGGACGATCCTTCAAAACAGAGATGAGGAGGAATTTCTTCAGGCAAAGAGTGGTGACTCTGTGGAACTTTTTGCCGCAGAAGGCTCTGGAGGCCAGGTCATTGAGTGTCTTTAAGACAGAGTTCTTGATTAATAAGGGGGTCAGGGGTTATGGGGAAAAGGGAGGAGAATGAGGATAAGAAAAATATTAGCCATGATTGAATGGCAGAGCAGACTTGATGGGCCGAGTGGCCCAATTCTGCTCTTATGTCTTATGGTCTAAGTCAAGGTGGTGAGTAACTTAGAGGGGAACATCCAAGTGGTTCCTAAATATCTGTTGCCCATGTCCTTCTAGATGGGTGTGGTCATGGGTTTGGACGGTGTTGTTGGAGGAGCTGCTGCGGTGCATCTTGTAGATGGTATACACTGCTGCTACTGTGTGTCAGAGGTGGAGGGAGTGAATGTTTATGAAAGGGATGCCAATCACGCTGCTTTGTCCTTGGTGTCAAGTTTCTTGAGTGTTGTTGGAGCTGCCCTCATCCAAGCAAAAGGGAGAATATTCCAACACAGACCATATTTGTGTCTTGTAAATTGTAGACAGGTTTTGGGGAGTCAGGTGGTGAGTTACCCGCTGCAGAATTCCTAGCCTCTGATGTGCTCTTGTAGACAGTACTCAAATGGCTAGTTCAGTTCAGTTTCTACTCAATGATAACCTTCAGGATGTTGATAGTGAGGGATTCAGGGAGGTAAAGCCATTGAACATCAAGGGACGATGATTAGATTGTTGGAGATGGTCATTGCCTTGCACTTGTGTGGTGCAAATGTTACTTGCCACTTGTCAGCCCAAGTCTGGAAATTGTTCAGGTCTTGGTTGCATTTGGACATGGACTGGTCTGGTATCTGAGGAGTCACAAATGGTGCTGAACAATCACCACTTGTGCCATCTGCCTCAATGCTTCCTCCCAGTGGCAGGGCTGCATGTGGTAATCAGTATGAGGTTTCCTTGCCCATGTTTGACCTGATGCCACGAGACTTCATGGGGTCTGGTGCCAATGTTGAGGACTCCAGGGCAACTCTCTCCTGACTGTATACCACTGTGCCATCACACGACTTGTGCCCCCACCTCTGTTGGGTCTGTCTGCCAGTGGGACAGGATATACCCAGGAACGGTAAGGGTGTGTCTGGGACATTATCATACTCATGCAATCACGTTACAGGCAATGTCAGGCTGTTGCTTGACTTGTCAGTGAGACAGCTCCCTCAATTTTGACGCAAAAGGAGGACTTTCCAGGGTTCGACAGGGCTGAGTTTGTCATCGTCATTTCTGGTGTCAAGGGGGATGCCGGGTGGCCCATCTGGTTTCATCCTTTCTGTAAACTTTGTAGAGATTAGATGTAACTAAATGGCTTGCGAAGCCATTTCAGAGGGCGTTTCAAGAATCAACCACATTTACTGTTGAGAAAAGCATGGATATTAGGGAACTTGGGGAAATAAATAGTGATGTCTTGAGGAATGTACATATTACAGAGAAGGAGTTGCTGGAAGTCTTAAAGAGCATGAAGGTAGATAAATCCCCGGGGCCTGATGAAGTGTATCCCAGGACATTGTGGGAGGCTAGGGAGGAAATTGCGGGTCCCCTAGCCGAGATATTTGAATCATCGATAGTCACGGGTGAGGTGCCTGAAGATTGGCAAACGTTGTGCCTTTGTTTAAAAAGGGCTGCAGGGAAAAGCCTGGGAACTGCAGGCCAGTGAGCCTCACATCTGTGGTGGGTAAATTGTTGGAAGGTATTTTGAGAGACAGAATCTACAGGCATTTAGAGAGGCAAGGACTGATTAGGGACAGTCAGCATGGCTTCGAGAGTAGAAAATCATGTCTCACAAATTTAACCGAGTTTTTTGAAGGGGTAACCAAGAAGGTAGATGAGGGCTGTGCAGCTGATGTTATCGACATGGACTTTAGCAAGGCCTTTGACAAGGTACCGCATGGTAGGTTGTTGCACAAGGTTAAATCTCACGGGATCCAGGATGAGGTATCTAAATGGATACAAAATTGGCTTCTTGACAGAGCCAGAGGGTGGTTGTAGAGAATTGTTTTTCAAACTGGAGGCCTGTGACTAGCAGTGTGCCTCAGGGATCAGTGCTGGGTCCACCGTTATTTGTCATTTACATTAATGATTTGGATGAAAATATAGGAGGCATGGTTAGTAAGTTTGCAGATGACACTAAGATTGGTGGCATAGTGGACAGTGAAGAAAGTTCTCTCCAATTGCAATGGGATCTTGATCAATTGGGCCAGTGGGCTAACAAATGGCAGATGGAGTTTAATTTAGACAAATGCGAGGTGATGCATTTTGATAGATTGAACCAGGGTAGGACTTACTCAGTTAATGGTAGGATGCTGGTGAGAGTTACAGAACAAAGAAATCTAGGGGTACATGTTCATAGCTCCTTAAAAGTGGAGTCACAGGGGGACAGAGTGGTGAAGGCGGCATTCGGCATGCTTGGTTTCATCGGTCAGAACATTGAGTACAGGAGTTGGAATGTCTTGTTGGAGTTGTACAAGACATTGGTAAGGCCACACTTGGAATACTGTGTGCAATTCTGCTCATCCTATTATAGAAAGGATATGATTAAACTAAAAAGAGTGCAGAAAAGATTTATTAAGATGCTACCGGGACTTGATGGATTGAGTTATGAGGAGGCTGAATAGACTGGGACTTTTTTCTCTGGAGCGTAGGAGGCTGAGTGGTGACCTTATAGAGGTCTATAAAATAATGAGGGGCATAGACAATGTAGATAGTCAATATACTTTCCCAGAGGTAGGGGAGTCTAAAACTAGAGGGCATAGGTTGAAGGTGAGAGGGGAGAGATGCAAAAGTGTCCAGAGGGGCAATTTTTTCACACAGAGGGTGGGGAGTGTCTGGAACAAGCTGCCAGAGGTAGTAGTAGAGGTGGGTACAATTTTGTCTTTTAAAAAGCATTTAGTTACATGAGTACGATGGGGATAAAGGGATATGGGCCAAATGCAAGCAATTGGGATTAGCTTAGGGGTTTTAAAAAAAGGGCGGCATGGACAATTTGGGCCGAAGGGCCTGTTTCCATGCTGCAAACCTCCATGAATCTATGCTGAGAGTCTGGAGTCGCATTTCGGCTAGACCTGATTTCCTTTCCTAAAGTGACAGATTTTACAACAATTGACAATGATTTCATGGTCATCATTGGACTTTTAATTTCAGATTTAAATTTCATTGCCTGCCTTAGTGGGATTTGAACATTGGTCGCCAGAGCATTACCGAGTGTCCGAATTACTAATCCAGCGACAATAGCACTACATCATCGGCTCCCCATCTACTTTAAACAGAAAGGATTGGTTTAAACTCCAGGAACACTTGCACTGCTGTTTCAGTCATGATCTGGCAAAGGCTTCAACTATGCTGTATGATTTTATGTTCAGCCATAGGGTGCTAGATCTAGTGTTATTTTAAAATAAAATTATACTGAATTAAGATATGATTCAATGCAATTGATTCTTTTTGCAAAGTTTACAATTCATGTTGTTCACAGCATCTGACTAAAAATATTCAAAATGCCATCATTATTTTTGCAGATTGTATATTTTCCATTACGGATGCAAATTTACCTCATTTTATCATCATAAACCGTAACTTAATTCAAACATAACTTGCATATGCTGAACATAATTTGGTTATTAAAGACACACCTCATGAACTTGAGGGAATTTGAACCAAAGACTAATCCAAAGTTAGGAAGGTTCCTCTGCATTTGTGCCCAGATAGATTGGCAATCTGGACATGAAACAGTTACATGGCTTACAAAGTTGCGGAAGGGTATGAACGTGTTTCACAATATTTCCTAGTCTTTTTGATCTTTTCCGCTCACACAACGAACCTTTTGATTGAATGGATCTCCAGCCATAAAACTAGCTGCACCTCCAGCTCTCAAATGTGGGAATCCTCCAATTGGGCTTATTTAATGGAGGCTCAACAAAGCAATCAGATTTTTTAGGTGCAGCAGAAAACAAAAGTAATTTTTATGGTCTTTTAGTTGCAACTTTTTGGGTTTTAAAAAAATTTGATTCGAGGCCTGCTCTGTGCTTTTTCCAACCCCCCCCACCAAATGCATTTTTATATTAAAAATAAGTCGCACAAAAATCGAAAAGCTTTCCTGATTGTAGGTTCTTAAGCATGCTGTGCCTGATGAGCATGGATCATGGTTAAATGAGTTCAAACTTAAATTTTAAGGCTCAAAGAAATATACTGGCATGATTTTGATGTTGGGGATATTTTAATGACATTGGAAAAATACTTGCACATCTTCTGACATTTGTAAAATGGGCATATCGTTGGGCCTTTTTGGGACTTAATTCTGGATTGTGACCATGGAGAACACACCGGACCAAAAACTGCCACAAATGGCTGGAATTTTCATTGACAGCAGCGGCAACTGAGAATTCTGCTGCTAGCAAACGTGACACCTCCAGCCAGTGGGAAACACACTACTAGGAGGCCAGAGAATCTCACCCAATATCTTTTCCAGATGCATCTAACCTGAAGTATGAACTTTAAGCCTGCTCAAAACTGCATGCATGTTTCACTTTGATTAACCACCTCCATAACAAAATTTTAAAAAGAAAGATTTAACTTTTGATTCCAATTATAATATTCAACCAGCGTAGATCTGGTTTGATAGTGGAATTTGTTTCTGCATTTCTCAATAGACTGTCTTGGTGAGAAATTGAGCATTCCAGCTGATGAATCAGCTAAAGCTGGTGAAACACCACATAGACCTTAGGATGATCTAGGTTGAAATTCATACGTGAGCTTCCTGACAGGGAGTCAATATTAACTGCACAATCCAATTCTTGGCAATTTGCTCTGCTATTTCCTTTATTTTGATCTATTAAATATCCAATATAACTGGCAAGTAATTTGGATAAATTAAGTGAACTAATATTGGGGATAATTGGCACACATATCAGATACAAATTATTAACCACAACTACTTCATAAAATTTAATTAAAGTTGTTTACCTATTAGCACTTGTTGCTGGTGTGGATACTGAAAACAGATCAACTGCTGCAGTTGTACTGATACTTTTCCCTGATGTGGAGCTTGGAGAGACAGTTGTGGATGCTATTGCTGATTGGGGTAGTACAGGCATTTCTTGATGTCGCTGTTCCTGTCAAGAAGAGAGTCGAGACAGGTTTCAACATGTTGTCCTTGCACAAAATACATTGGGTAAATGAAGTGAATTCAGCTGATAAAATGATGAGGAGCATTACCTACCTGCATCAGAAATCCAGGTGGAATAGCATCGCACTTTGCCTACATATGCAGAAATTACAGATTAGGTACAACTAGCTAGAGGGATTGAGTTCCAAGCCAAGGACCTGCAAATTCACCATCTTTCAGAGCAGTCTTTTAGAACCAAGCACTGTTTTGTCTCTTCTTTTAAAGGAACATACAGCTGGTTACAGGTGAAGTAATACAATTGGCATCACTATCCCTTGGCTTGGATGATGGGGTAGGGTTGGGGTAGATGAGGGGTGAAAGGAGAGACAAAATAAATTTCTTTCAAATTGTCATCCAGTGACTCTGCTTAGAAAATTGTGTACAAAACCTAAGCACAACTTTCTAGGTTTTGATGCCGATTCAAATTGCCCGCTAACACAATTACATGGAACATACAGCACTGAAACAGGTTGCTCCAAGCCAATATTTATGCACCACTTGAGCCTCCTTCCACCCTTCATCTAAAACTATCAGTATAACCCTTTTCTTCCTCATATAAGAATCTAATCTTCTCTTAAATACACCACACCAACGGTTTATTTACCACAGTATTTACCACAACCAGTCCCCATGGGAGCAAGTTCCATATCCTTTCCACACTTTGGCTGGAGAAATTTCTTCTAGATTCTCCATTTTGCTTTCTAGATCAGTACCTTGCATTGCTGACCTTTAGGTTTTGTTCTTCCACAAAAGTGGAAACACTTGTCTACTGTATCAAGATTCTTTCATAATGTTAAACATTTCTATTATATCACCTCTCAACCTTCTTTTCAGAGACTCGACCTTTTAATTCTTTCCTGATAAGTGAAAGCCTTGTACTTTGGTATAATCCTTCTTTTTGTACACGCTTCAGTGTACATATCCTTTGTATAATATGGCGATCAGAATGATACATGATACTCAAGAATTGGCAGTTAACATAATTTCTCTACATTTCATTTCTACCCTCTGGAAATAAATGAGAGGTTTGCTTTAATTATATTTTGCTACTTTTTATGATTATGTATTTATACTTCCAGATCCCTTTGTTCTTCTATCCTATTTAGATTCTTATTTTCAAAGTAATTTTATCTTTTTCTCACCAAAACTTAACATCTTACATTTATCTGTGTTGAAATTAATTTGCTAATTACATGCCCACTGTGCCAGTTTATTAGCTTTCTGTGACTTGTTGCAATCAATGTTTCTTGCATTGTACAATTAATTCAAGATTGCAGCACAGATGTGCATCTTAAAGTGTCTACTGCTTGTGCATAGGCTACTTGTTGTACGGCGGTAAATGTTCTCCCCATCTTCTTCCCACCCACCCCTCACCCCAATTTGGTGTCACTTGCAAATTTAGAATTTATGTTTTTGATTCCAAAGTCAAAATCATATCTCACTGATCCTCATGGGATTCTACATTCCATCTTTTATTATCCTGAACAGTAACTCTTTACCCCTAGTTTGTCTTGCAATCAGCTAGCTCTTCTGTTACTTGTCCCCTGACTCCATATACTCTGATCTTATTCATTGTCTATCCTGTAGTAGCTGAACAAAAGTCTTTTGGAAATCCAGGTTAAGTGACATTTTCCTAACAGGATTAGATAGGGTACATTCAGAAAGAACATTCCCCATGGTGTGGGGAGTCCAGAACTAGGGGTCATGGTTTGAAGATAAGGGGGTAAACCTTTTAGGACTGAGGCGAGGAGAAATTTCTTCATCCAGAGAGTGGTGAATATGTGGAATTCACTACCACAGAAAGTTGTTGAGGTCGAAATGAGTGATTTTAAGAAGAAATTAGATATAGCTCTTGGACTAAAGGGATCGCGGGATATGGGGGGGGGGGGGGGGGGGGGGGGGAGAGAGAGAGAGAGAGAGAGAGAGAGAGAAATCAGTTACCTCAAAGAATTCTACAAGATTGGTAAAGCAAGACTTTTCCTTTTGAAATCCATGCTCACTGGTCATTATATTTTGATTTTCTGTTTTGTCCTTTGGCAGGGATTCCATTGCCTTACCTATGACTATGTTGGGCTGGAGAAAAGCAAATTACTGTGGATGCTAGGATCTGAAAGCAAACGAGAAAATGCTGGAAAATCTCAGCTGATCTGGCAACATCTGTAAGGAGAGAAAAGAGCTGACGTTTCGAGTCCAGATGACCCTTTGTCAAAGCTAAAAGGCATAGAAAGTAGGAGATATTTATGCTGCAGGGTGAGGGAATGAAAGATGAGTCATAGCCACAAAAACCAGAGGAAAAGACTGCTAATGGCAGTCCATAGAGAGAATAAAGGGTGTGAATGGCCAAACGGCAGAGAAACTAAAATCAGAGGGTAAGCTGTGACAGATGAAGATGTTGGCTTTGGGGGGGGGTTAAAAAAAAGGGGAAAAGGGAAGCAAAGGGGGAGAAAAGGCAAGGAAAAGGGGATAAAGTAGGGGGAAGAGAGTGGGGGGGGGGGGGGGAAGAAAAATGAAGACAGACAATAAAGAAATAACAGGTAGAGAACAGTAAAAAATTAAATAAAATGAAAACAAAAGGGTCAAGGTGGGGTAGAGCTAATCTGAAGTTGTTGAATTCATTGTTGAGACCATCTGTGCTGCAATCTTGAATTCATTGTACAATGCAAGAAACATTGATTGCAACAAGTCACAGAAAGCTAATAAACTGGCACAGTGGGCATGTAATTAGCAAATTAATTTCAACACAGATAAATGTAAGATGTTAAGTTTTGGTGAGAAAAAGATAAAATTACTTTGAAAATAAGAATCTAAATAGGATAGAAGAACAAAGGGATCTGTAAAGTGCTTAGCCGGAAGATGAGATGCTGTTCCTCCGGTTTGCGTTGAGCTTCACTGGAACATTGCAGCAGACCAAGGACAGACATGTGGGCATGGATGCAGGATCGTGTGTTAAGATGGCAAACAACCGGAAGGTCAGGGTCCTGATTGCACGCAGACCGAAGGTGCTCAGCAAAGCGATCACCCAGTTTATGCTTGGTCTCTCCGATATAGAGGAGATCACATTGGGAGCAGTGAATGCAATGCACCAAATTGAAAGATGTGCAAGTGGTCTAGTTTCCTGTGCATATTTGATTGCCCTTTTTAAATATGGTTATACTGTTAGCTATCAGCTAGTCCCCTGGCATTACAGTTGTCCAGGCTCAAGCAAAGAATGGGCACTCGAACAAAATAGCAGTGAGCTACTAATATTTGTGGGACCATACTGCAGCCTGACAACTTCATCTGAAAAAGGGGCAAAAAAAGGGAAAAACAAGTTTAAGTTTTATGAAGTAATAGCTATACTCAATGCATTCTTCCCTGACAGTCATATGTCCAATAGAGCATTTAGTGATTTTAGAGTCAACTGGTTTTGACAAAAAAAAATTTAAACATGGCCAACAGAAAATTATAGGGCGTTCTGAAGGTGGAACTTTTACTTTGTAATTGCAAAGTGAAATTAGTTAGAAATAAACTTTTGAGAAAGTAGTAAGTGACTGAACTGCCTTATAAATACTTGACTCACATCTATCAAAACTGCTCCAAGCATAATTAAGTATGGATTTAGAGAACAATTTGCAAATTGAGAATTCTATTTCCACTCCACTGGCTTCAAGTGGTTCTTCAATGATCTCTAATTTGAATATTCCATGGACGAAAACAGAAAATATTCCAGAACAATAGATATTTTTCATTTTACTAAAATCTCATGATGGAAACTGTAATTCTCTGGCATTTCAACACACTAGATCTAACCTCTTAAACTGTGAATCCATTTTGAAAACACTTCTGATGATTAAACATAGGCTGCTTTTGAATGAGATGATAATTCAAGAATTATCAAGTTATTTCCAATCTACTTACAATACATTTATATGGGCAAAATGTTTAAGTGTACCTGTATGAGTTAGTAAATTGAATTTTTTTTTAGTCATCAGCAAAGTCTATGCTTTTAAAATACAACATAGTTTAGAATGTTACAAAATAGCAACAGATGTTCAGAGGCAGTCATAGATTGCAATCAATAATATGAAGAGGAATTGGGTGGCACAGTGGTTAGCACTGCTGCCTTCCTTTTAGGGCGGCACAGTGGTTAGCACTGCTGCCTCACAGCGCCAGGGACCCAGGTTCAATTCCAGCCTTGGGTCACTGTCTGTGCGGAGTTTGCACGTTCTCCCTGTGTCTGCTCTGGTTTCCTCCCAGTCTAAAGATATGTGGGTTAGGTTGACTGGCCATGGTAAATTGTCCCATAGTGTCAGGGGGGCTAATAGGATAAATACATGGGGTTCAAGGGATATGGCCTGGGTGGGATTGTAGTAGGTGCAGGCTCAATGAACTGAATGGCCTCCTTCTGCACTGTAAGAATTCTATGATGATACTGTTTTGGAACACATTCCAAACCAAAATGAGTACAGTATTTCCTTATCTTTTTTGGTCAAGTGTCATGGCAGAGAGAATGGCCCTATACTCCCAGTTATGCACCCTACTGGGTCAAAGTGGCATTGTACCACATTAAGTCATACAGATATTGATATGTATTATAACCAAACAGTGGGTAGAGGGTGCAGAGAAATTGATTTCTCTTTAATTTTGAGTTTGGATGTTTTCGTTGAGCACATTTTTCCTGGTAGGTGTGGGGGAAAAGATTGCTGCAGAAATAATGGTTAGTGAAGTTTGTTTACAAGAGTACATAATTTTCTGCAGGTCCCTTTAAGAGAACAAGAATTATTCTGCATTATACAGGAGACAAGTACATGAGTTAGAGTCCTTATGCTTTTACGATGTGAATTTTAATCAGAGCTGCTCCATATATTTGCCAGAAGTGTGCACGAAACTTTGTTTACACATGATTAGGAATTCCTGTTGCTCTACAGGTTATGGTAGTGATACATGAACAGCTCTGAGAGAACCAGAGGATAACAATTTAAGGTGATTGGCAAATGAACCCATTAGTCCTGGAGATCCGTTATTCCTTAGTGCCATTATTTTCATTACTGCTATTTTGCTTATATTTATTTTTGAGTATGACCCTAATAAAATATTACTTTTCATTTGATGTCACGCTGACTGTTTCTACTGTATATTGGCAAAGTAATGTCCGCCATTTCCTTATTTTCATCGACATTATCACAACAGTATCAGTTTTCAGAGGGACCCCATTTCCCCAAGTGTAAAAATTGTAAACGGAGATAGATTTTTAATCAGTAAGGGATTTAAGGGTTATGGACATAAGGCGGGAAAGTGGAATCGAGGATATCAGATCAGCCATGAGCTCATTGAATGGCCGAGCAGTTTTGATGGGCCAAATGGCCTGCTTCTGTTCCTGCGTTTTATGGCCTAAAAGGATTGTACATCTCTTGCAAGTTTCTTTTCATATTCTCTTTTTGTAGCTTCTACCAATTTATTCTTTCGCAATGCTAACATTTGAGACTAGCTTCCCTTTTCGATTTGATTAATCAAATTTTATTAATTGAATTTGTTACCCATTACTGTTCTTTGCATTAACATATTGTTTTTGCATTTTTGTCTGCCTTTACTTTTAGTTTTATTTTCTCTATTTAGTCAACTATGCCTGTCTTTTTTGGCAAGTAGAGCTCTTGTCCCACATTAAATTCTTTTTAAACCTCCCACTTTTGTCATTTACCCATAAACAGATTTTCCCTGTTGATTGTAGATAGTCACTGATAGATAGATAGATAGACTACAGTGTAGAAAGAGGCCCTTCGGCCCGATCGAGTCTGCACTGACCACAATCCCACCCAGGCCCTATCCCACCCACTAATCCCTCTAACCTAGACATCTCAGGACTCGAAGGGACAATTTTAGCATGGCCAATCAACCTAACCTGCACATCTTTGGACGGTGGGAGGAAACCGGAGCACCTGGAGGAAACCCACGCAGACACGAGGAGAATGTGCAAACTCCACACAGACAGTGGCCCAAGCCAGGAATCGAACCCAGGTCCCTGGAGCTGTGAAGCAGCAGTGCTAACCACTGTGCTACCGTGCCGCCCTGTCTCATCTTACGTAAATCTAGAATCTTAGTAGTTATTTCTTTTTTAAAAATTCTACATTGAGCTTCATCTCATGATCACCATTAGATATTCACACGCACATTGAGACTGTTAACTAAATATGGTTCATTGTTCATTATGAAATCTAAATCCTTTTTTGATTCTAGGACATATAGATGCAAATAACTGTTCTGGATACATGCAAGCAATCTCATGTAGCTGGTCAGAAAATTAAAGTTAAAATTAAAATTCCCTATTAAAAACACTGTTCCTTTGCTATATGCTTGTCCAATCTTTGCATTTATGCATTTACCACTTCACAGCTGCTACCAGGGGTCTATACACAACTCCGATAATAATCTTAAATCCTTTTCCGTTTCTTAATTCTACTCAAAGTTCCCACTAGCTGCTTATTTCTCATTTAAAGTTCTCTTACCATTGAAGTAATTCCATCTTTAATCACTAAGGTTAGATTATAAAGTTGACCTGAAGCTCAAAAGCTGGATTCATAATATCAGTAACGGTAAGATAGCCGATCTTCAGATGTCCACCTAACTGTGAGCATGGCATTATTTACTGAGGACATTAATTTGGCATCTATTGTCAGAATGCATTTCTGTCAGTTGTAATTAATGTCCTGACAATGAATGAATGAATATACAAATCTTTCAACAGTAGGTTTGGTTCAACATATACTGCCAACCTTCTAATTTAGAATTATAATAGAATTTAATACCATGCAATGAAAAGGCTGGAATGGAAAGTATCCATTACAAATACTGAAGTGAAGAGCAAATTTAGCTACAGCTTATTTTCTCCATTACTCTCTCCTTAAACTCTTCAAAGTCTCTCACTGAATCGATCTTGGTGACAAATGAGTCCATCTATTCAGCTGCATCTGCTGCTTAATCCATCCCACCAAGTCAATAGCACTCAGCCTCTTTACCCCACCAGGTTCCTTCCCATACCCTTTCCCTGAAACTGTTAGTTAAAGGTGCTATACAAATACAAATTCTTACATTGGTGTATCTGTAATCTCTAATCAGATGGCGATAAAATTGGGCAACACAAGTTTGAGGTGATTAATATTTGCAACTGCAAAATCATATTAGGTTTCAGATTTGGTGAAAAGACAAGAGATTTGCAAGCTATAAAATCAGAAACAGTGTCAAGCTAAATAAATGTATGCTGAAGTAATTTCTCACCGCTCATTTTTGATAGAACTGAGTGCTCATGTTTGGTTTAAAGCATTTGAAATAGGAAATTGGTGTTCAAGGAAATGCTTCAATACCCTCAAAAAAGGCAAATTTATTTTAAAAAAGTTGGTATTTAATAAGGAGGAAGAAGCCACGAACCTTGAGAGCTTGTAGCCTAGCCTGTTCCTCTTCCAGAGCTGCTTGTTTTTCCCGCTCATCAACTTTACTCAAAGACATCCCTGTGTTGGAAAGAGTGGAGACTGCATTCGACAAAGTGGTTGCTCTGAGGAAGGAAGATTAATTTTAAAATAAATTGATGTTTTACTGCCAATGTAGTTATTTGAAAACATCACCAAGTTCCTCTCCTTTTTGGAGGGGTAGGCTTTTTTTAAAATCAAAAAGTGGAAAATAAATGCAAGTTAAAACATTTCTGGGGAGGGAATATAGACTCTGATTAGTTCCAAAATGAATCTCCCTCAGTGGAATTCCTAACTTTATTTGAAATTTTAATACCAGTCTGAGGACAGCCAAAATTAACCAGCTTTGATAACACAAAACGTACAAGTACTGTGAGGAACAGAGTACAAAAGCAAGGAAGTTATGGTGAACCTGGTCCAGTGTCAATTGGCCATTTCCAAATTTGAGCAACACTTAAGGTGTGAAAGTATTGGAGAGTGCAGAAAAGATTTACAAGAATGGTTCCAATCATGAGGAACTTCAGTTATGTGGATAGAATGGCGAAGCAATGGCTTTTCTCCTCCAAGAAGGTTGAGAGGAGATTTGATAGAGATGTTCAAAATCATGAAAGGTTTACACAGATGAGAACCAGAGAAAACTGATCAAGGGTAAATGGCAAAAGAGTGTGGTGGAGCCAGATTCAAATGTGACTTTCAAAAGGGAATTCAATAATACCTGAAAAGAAAACAATTGCCGGGTTACAGGAAAAAGGCGGGGGAGTGGGACTAGCCAAGTTGTTCTTGCAAGTGAGAACAGATACATATGGGTCAAATGGCCTCCTTCTGTGCTTTAATCATTCAACGATTCTATGACCCCACTGTTGCACAAGTTGAAGCATCTATCAGAAACCAGGAAACTTCTGAAACACTCAGGTTAACATTTTATTTCATGTCTTATAATGTGAAAACTAATCATTGAATGTTCTACAACACACGTTAGGAAAATATGCTGAACAACATAATTGAGTAGAAACAACCATACTTTTCTGGAATGGCAAACGTAACTGCTTACAAGCACTTTTAAAGCTCTCTGCTGAAACCTATAAACAGTGCAGGAGGCCGCCATTCAGCCCATCAAGCCTGCAGCAACAACAATCCCACCCAGTGCTTATCCCTTTAACCCCACATATTTACTCTTCTAATCCCCCGATATAAACAATTTTATTTTAATGTGATAAAATTATTAACATTCATCTCTAGGTCAAACACAACTTACATTAGGTCAGATGACCAAAAGCTTGGTCAAAGAGGTAGGTTTCAAAGCAGTATCTTAAAGATTGAGGGGGGGGGGGGGGGGGGGGGTAAGAGGTTTAGGGAGTTTAAGACATAAGCAATGGAAGTCATGGCCATCAATGGAGGAGAGATTAAAATCAAGGTTGCTCAGGAGGCCAGCATTAGATGAGCAAGGATATTTCAGAGGATTGTGGGGCTGGAGGAAACTAGAGAAAGGTAGGGGCAAGGCTATAGAGGGATGAGAAAATGGGTATGAGAATTTTAAAATCAAAACATTGCTGATTGAGAGCCAATGTAAATCAGCAAGCATAGGGCGATAGGTGAACAGAACTGTGCGTGCATCAAGACATGGAAGGCAGAGTTTTGGATGACTTCATGCAAGTGATACAGAGCCTTTCAGAACACAACTATATTGTTGTGAAGTACCTGATATGCTTCCTTAACATGGTGTCCCAGGAGAGTATTTTTAATAAAATGGACCCTTCAAACCTGGCACGTGCCTTTGGAGTGAACACAGTAAGAAGTCTCACAACACCAGATTAAAGTCCAACAGGTTTATTTGGTAGCAAAAGCCACTAGCTTTTGAAGCGCTGCTCCTTCATCAGTTTCCCCCACTCACCTGATGAAGGAGCAGCGCTTCAAAAGCTAGTGGCTTTAGCTACCAAATAAACCTGTTGGACTTTAACCTGGAGTTGTGAGACTTCTTACTGTGTTTGCCCAGTCCAACGCCAGCATCTCCACACCTTTGGAGTGAATCAGATCTGGCCCACAAAGGGATCTGCAACGTTGCACACCCTCCCACCAATAAA
This sequence comes from Mustelus asterias, assembly GCF_964213995.1. Lineage (NCBI taxonomy): Eukaryota > Metazoa > Chordata > Chondrichthyes > Carcharhiniformes > Triakidae > Mustelus > Mustelus asterias. Next base: position 96,116,434 of record NC_135804.1, read on the forward strand.
CATGGAGGGTACAATGCAGAAGAACAGCCAGAAGTGCATTGGAATAATCAGGTCTGGAGGTAATAAATGTACAACTGAGGGTTTCAGCAGGTGAGTGGAAATGGGCAAAGTTGGGTGATGCTAAGAAGTCGGAAATAGGTGGCCCTAGTGATGAGGTCAGAAGTTCATCTCTGGTCAAATGTGAACCAAGGCTCCTTTCAGGTAGAGGGATAAAGTTGGTAGCTAGGGAATTGGAATGGACACTGAAAATAAAGGCTTCAAAAGGTTTCCAATATTTAACTGGAGGAAATTTCTGCTAATCTCCTACTGGGTGTCACATAATTTAGTGGAGCAATCAAGCAAGGTGGCAGTGATGCAGAGCTCAGTGCCGTCAAGGTTATATATAAAACTGCATTCAGGTGATGTTGCCAAGGGACAGAATGTAGATAAGAAATAGGAGGGAGAAAAGGATAGATCCTTGCAGGACATGGGAGGTAA